>NC_037670.1:103463668-103544607 GCF_003255815.1 Theropithecus gelada
GTCCTTTGTAGGGACATGGATGCAGCTGGAAACCATCATTCTTAGCAAACTATCACCAGAACAGAAAACCAAACACCGTATGTTCTCACTCATAGGTGGGAACTGAACAATGAGATCACTTAGACTCGGGAAGGGGAACATCACACACCGGGGCCTATCATGGGGAGGGGGGAGGGGGGAGGGATTGCATTGGGAGTTATACCTGATGTAAATGACGAGTTGATGGGTGCTGACGAGTTGATGGGTGCAGCACAGCAACATGGCACAAGTATACATACGTAACAAACCTGCACGTTATGCACATGTACCTAAAACTTAAAGTATAATAAAAAAAAAAAAAAAAAAAAAAACTGGCCTGTCACACATCTATGGAAACAAATGAGAAAGAATGACAGAAAAGTGTCAGTTTTCACAAGTTTGGTTGCTTTGTGAAATATCAAATATGCTTACATGCGATAGAAGTCAGCAGAACCATAAATAAAATATAGCATTATTGATCATCATGAAGCTTTTTTCACTATGGACAATATTTTTGAAAAATAATCAATAATATCATTTAAATTCAAAATTACCTCAGTGTTACACATTCAAATATAAATAATGAATTGTTGAGAAAATCTTTGTATGTACATCTTACCACAATAAAATCAAAGTGAACTCTATAAAAGCTCTAAAATATTAGAAGGAATATAATAAATTTATAATTTACTAGATTATGCATATGTGTGTGTGTGTATATATGTACATATATACATATATAAAAATATTAAAGTAACTGGTATATTGAATTTTTTAAGTTTAAAAATAATATTCCACATTAATACAGATAAATAATATAATGTAAAACTACATGCCCATTAGCTTGATTAATAATTGTCCACATTTTTTCATATTTATATCTTTTATTTATGATAAAATATTTAAATTATTGACATTATGAATTTGATCAGTAAGGTACTTTATTATGTTTCTTTAAATAAATATGGACATTTTAGGACCTAACCATAATACCCTATTACATCTAACAAAATTAACAATTATGACAACATGAAAGCATTAATTTATCAATCTAATTGAATAAACATTTTGTATCCAAATTCCCAGATTGACACACTTAATTGTCTCCTCACTCTATATTTCCCATAAAATGGAGGTTTGATTTAAAGCCTTTTTTTTGACTGAAGTGAAACATTGTTGGCAAGAATACCTCATAGGTGAAAGTTATGCAATGTTTTGTCGTGGCATTCAGAGGAAGCTAATCACCAAATGAGGTTGGGGATGGTTTTATTCATCACTTGCAAAGTCCCACTTCTTTCCCTTAACAGTCAAAATATTGAATGATGTGATTTTTGTTTATGTCCTGAGAACATATATTTTATCCATAAATTCATACTGTAATTATCAAAATAGTAATTTTCTATTTTTTTAATGAATGAAAATAGGGATACAAGTCATCAAAATCTCCGGAATGCAGCTAAGGCAATGCTAAAGGGAAGTTTTATAGTGCTAAATGTCTTCATCAAGAAGTTTAAGAGATCTTAAATTAACAGTCTAACATTACACCGAACAGTACTAGAAAAAAAGAACAAATCAACTCAAAAGCTAACAGAAGAAAAGCTAACTAAAATTAGAAAAGAACTGGACAAAATTGAGATGCAAACATCCATACAAATATCAATCAAATCAATAGTTGGTTCTTCAAGAGAATTAACAGGATGATAGATTGCTAGATATATGAACAAGTATAAAGGAAGAGAAAGTCCAAACAAGTACAATCAGAAATGACAAAGATAAAGTTGCAACAAATTTCAAAATTACAAAAGATCCTCAGAGACCATTATGAACAGCTCTATGTACACAAATTATAAAATCCAGAGGAATTTAATAAATTCCTGGAAACATACAAACTTCCAAGGTTGAACCAGGAAGAAAGTGAAGCCTTCAACAGACTAATAACAAGTTCTGACATTTAATCAGTAATTTAAAAACTACCAACCAAAAAGAGCCCCGGATCAGATGGATTCTCAGCCAAATTATATCAGATGTATAAAGAAGAACTGGTATCAATCCTATTGAAACTATCCCAAAACACTGGGAAGGAAGGGGTTTTCCTTAACACATTCTATGAAAATAACTTCAGCCTGATACAAAAATCTGGCTGAGAGAGAACAAAAAAAAATTTCAAGCCAATACCCCTGATAAGCATAGATGCAAATCTTCAACAAAATAATAGTAGATTGAATCCATCAGCACATCAAAAAGTTAATACACCACAATCAACTAGGTTTTATTCCTGGTATGCAAGGCTGGGTCAGCATATACAAATCAATAAATGTGATTCACCATATAAACAGAATTAAAAGCAAAACCCAGATGATCATGTCAATAGATGCAGAAAAAACTTTCCATAAAATCCAACATGCCTTCCTGATAGAAACCCTGAACAGACTAGGCACTGAAGGATCATGTCTCAAAATAATGAGAACATTCTAGGACAAACTAAGATTCAACATCATACTGAATGAGTAAAAGCTGAAACCATTTGCCTTGAGAACTGGAACAAGACAGGAATGACCATTCTCACTACTCTTCTTCAACGTGGTGCTGGATGTCCTAGCCAGAGCAATTAGGCAAGAGAAACAGATAAAAGGCATCCAAATAGGAAAAGAAGAGATCAAACTTTTGCTCTTCATCAGTGATATAATTATATCCTACAAAACCCTAAAAACTCCACCAAAAGGTTCCCAGAGCTGATGAAAGACTTCAGTAAAATTTTAGGATATAAAATCAATGTAAAAATACGAGTTGCACTTTCATATACCTATAAAGTTCAAGCTGAAAGTAAATTTAGGAACATAATCCCATTTACAGTATTTACACAACAAATGAAATACCTAGGAATACAGCTAATCAAGGAGGTGAAAGATCTCTACAAGGAGAACTTAAAAACATTGATGAAATAAATCAAAGCTGACACAAACAAGTGGAAAAATATTCCACTCTCATTGATTATAAGAATCAATATTATTTAAATGGCCATAATGTCCAAAGTAATTTACAGACTCAACACTATTCCTATCATACTATGAATGTCAATTTTCAAAGAATTAGGAAAAAATATTCTAAATTTAATATGGAACCAAAAATGTGCTCAAATAACCAAGTCAATCCTAAGTAAAAAGAACAAAGCCAGAGGCATCACACTATTGACTTCAAACTATACTATAAAGCTACAGTAACCAAAACAGCATGGTACTGGTATGAAAGCAGACACATAGACGAAAGAAACAGAATAGAGAGCCTAGGAATAAAGCCACACACCTATGACCATCCGATCTTTTGCAAAGCTGACAAAAACAAACAACAAGGAAAGGACTCTCTACTCAATAAATGGCAGAGGGATAGCTGTCTAACCTTATGTAGAAGAATAAATTGGAACCCTACCTTTCATCATATACAAAAATTAACTCAAGATCAATTAAAGATTTAAATAGTAAACTTCAATGTGAGATCTACTTATATAAATGCTTATAATAAAAATCCTAGAAGAAAACTGAGAATACCTTTCTCATCATCAGCCTTGGTGAAGAATTTTAGCAAAGTCCCCAAAAGCAATTGGAACAAAAACAAAAATTCACAAGTGGGACCTAATTAAACTAGAGAGTTTCTGCACAGCAAAAGAAATTTTTCAAGAGTAAATATAAAACCTACACAATGAGAGAATATATTCAGAATCTATACATCCAACAAAAGTCTAATAATTAGAATCTATAAGGAACTTAAACCAACAAACAAAAAACTATCCCCTTAAAAAGTGGGCAAAGGACATGAACAGACACTTCTCAAAACACATAAACACAAAAGAACAACAAACATATGAAAAAATGCTCATAATCATTAATTCTCAGAGAGATGCAAGTCAAAACCACAATGAGATACTAACTCACATGAGACAGAATAGCTGTCATTGAAAAGTCAAAAAATAATAGATGCTGGTGAGACTATGGAAAAAAAGGAATGCTTATAATACACTGTTGGTGTAAATATAAATTCTTTCAGCTACTGTGGAAAGCACTTTGGAGATATCTCAAAGAACTTAAAACAGAGTTACCATTTGACCCAGCAATCCCATTACTGGGTATATAACCAAAAGAAAATAAGTCATTCAACCAAAAAGAAGCATGCCCTCATGTTCATCAATGAGCTATTCACAATAGAAAAGACAAGGAATCAACCCAGGTGCCCATCAGTGGTAGACTGGATTAAAAAATGTGCTACATATACATCATGGAATACTATGCAGCATAAAAAAAGAATGAAATCATGTCCTTTGCAGCAACATGAATGCAGCTGGAAGTCATAATCCTAAAGGAATTAACACAGGAACGGAAAACCAAATACCTCATTTTCTTACAAGTGGGAGTTAAACATTGAGTACACATGTACATAAAGATGGGAAAATAGACACTGTAGATTACTAGAGAAGGGAGGGAGGAAGCTGACCATGGGTTGCAAAACTACCTATTGGGTACTGTTCTCACTATCTGGGTGACAGGATCTATACCTCCCAGAGCCTCAGCGTCATACAATATGTCCGTGTAACAAACCTGCACATGTACCACTCGAATCTAAAATAAAAGTTGAAATTATTTAGAAATGGTGATTTTCTAAATCTATCTTTCCCTCACATTTATTAGACAATGTTCTTTCATAAAGAAGAGCTTTCCAACATTAAGTAAAGCTATATGATTACTGCATAATATAGTGTTTTCTAGAAATTAATAATTATTTCTTTAATTTATTTCTTTTTATATATATGTGTGTGTGTGTGTGAATGTGACAGGGTCTCGCTCTGTCACCCAGGCTATAGTGCAGTGGCACAATCACAGCTCACTGCAGCCTCCATTTCCTGAGTTCAGGAAATCCTCTCACCTCACCTCAGCCCCCCAAGTAGCTGGGATGACAGGGGCACACCACCACACTTTGCTTTTTTTTTTTTAATTTTTAATCTTTTGTAGAGATAGGGTCTCACTATGTTACCCAGGTTGGTCTCCAACTCCTGGGCTGGAGTGATGCCCAGCCTTCCACAATGCTGAGATTATAGGCATGGGCCTTTTCAGTTACTTCTTTCAATTAACATTATTCTGTGTAAAAATATGGCACAATAGTCACATCAAATGGTGAAAATATATGCTTAGTCTGATTGTGCTGACTTTCTCCTATTTTTAAATAATGATGACTTCATAGACTTACATATCTATTTACATTCTTCAATTAATTCTAGCATTTATTCTGTTTTTTAAATTACTGAAATATAGCATAGAGATAGAAAATTACACATATCACTTAATGAGTTTTTGCAAAGTACGACACCTGTGTAACACCCAGATCAAGAAACAGAACCTTGGGAGCATCTCAAAAGTCTCTCTCATCCCCCATCTAGCCACCTCCCCCAAATACTTACTAAAATCACAAATTGGTTTTGCCTGCTTTTGAAATGTATGAATATGAAAAATGTCAACCTGTAATACCTTGTCTCTGGGTCACTTCACTCAACATTGTATTTATCATATGTATTCATATTTGGGAATATAGTTGTGATTTTTTGTTTTATTACGGCAGTCTCATTTCATTGTTTTAAATATGTAACAAATTTACCTATCCACACTACTCTTGTTGGGATTGTGTGTAGCTTCCAGATTTGGGTGATTGTAAATACGGTGCTATTAATATTTTCATATGCATCTTTTGTTTGATAGATGTGTGTTTTTCTATTATGCATATGCAAAATGTAGATATATATTTTATATGCTTGCAAATATGTACACAGATGTGTGTGTACATTTCAGTACTGTCATTAACACTATATGAGAGTTCGAGTTCTGTATCCTTACCAATTTACTATAAGATTGTCTTTCTTGGGGGGCGGAGCAAGATGGCCGAATAGGAACAGCTCCAGTCTCCAACTCCCAGCGCCAGCAACACAGAAGACCGGTGATTTCTGCATTTTCAACTGAGGTACTGGGTTCATCTCACTGGGGAGTGCCGGACGATCGGTGCTGGTCAGCTGCTGCAGCCCGACCAGCGAGAGCTGAAGCAGGGCGAGGCATCGCCTCACCTGGGAAGCGCAAGGGGGAAGGGAATCCCTTTTCCTAGCCAGGGGAACTGAGACACACAACACCTGGAAAATCGGGTAACTCCCACCCCAATACTGCGCTTTAAGCAAACAGGCACACCAGGAGATCATATCCCACACCTGGCCGGGAGGGTCCCACGCCCACGGAGCCTCCCTCATTGCTAGCACAGCAGTCTGTGATCTACCGGCAAGGCAGCAGCGAGGCTGGGGGAGGGGCGCCCGCCATTGCTGAGGCTTAAGTAGGTAAACAAAGCTGCTGGGAAGCTCCAACTGGGTGGAGCCCACAGCAGCTCAAGGAAACCTGCCTGTCTCTGTAGACTCCACCTCTGGGGACAGGGCACAGCTACACAACAACAACAACAACAACAAAAAAGCAGCAGAAACCTCTGCAGACGCAAACGACTCTGTCTGACAGCTTTGAAGAGAGCAGTGGATCTCCCAACACGGAGGTTGAGATCTGAGAAGGGACAGACTGCCTGCTCAAGTGGGTCCCTGACCCCTGAGTAGCCTAACTGGGAGACATCCCCCACTAGGGGCAGTCTGACACCCCACACCTCACAGGGTGGAGTACACCCCTGAGAGGAAGCTTCCAAAGCAAGAATCAGACAGGTACACTCGCTGTTCAGAAATATTCTATCTTCTGCAGCCTCTGCTGCTGATACCCAGGCAAACAGGGTCTGGAGTGGACCTCAAGCAATCTCCAACAGACCTACAGCTGAGGGTCCTGACTGTTAGAAGGAAAACTATCAAACAGGAAGGACACCTACACCAAAACCCCATCAGTACATCACCATCATCAAAGACCAGAGGCAGATAAAACCACAAACATGGGGAAAAAGCAGGGCAGAAAAGCTGGAAATTCAAAAAATAAGAGTGCATCTCCCCTGGCAAAGGAGCGCAGCTCATCGCCAGCAACGGATCAAAGCTGGACGGAGAATGACTTTGACGAGATGAGAGAAGAAGGCTTCAGTCCATCAAATTTCTCAGAGCTAAAGGAGGAATTACGTACCCAGCACAAAGAAACTAAATGCCAGTTCAATTAGCCAGGCATTCTGGAGTCCTAGCTACCACAGTGGCTGAGGAGCAGATAGCATGAGCCTGGGAGCTCAAGGCTGCAGTGAGCCATGATCAACCCAGTGTACTCCAGCCTGGGTGACAAAGTGAGACTTTGTCTCAAAATAAATAAATAAATAAATAAATAAATACGTTCAAAGTGAGGTTCAAGACAAGTTTCTTTCCACAGGTTTCCTATAGACTATAAAATATAATTTTAATGAAAATTGAAGAAACAATGTAGTACACAAGTAAAATAATAAAATATAACCATTCCAGTAGATACACCAACAGATTCTACCCAGTTGCCTTGTAGTCACACTTCTGAACTGCAGAACCAAATATATGGGGATTCTAACCACACTCTAGCAGCATTTCTTTAAGATTCAATAAAGGTTATTCTCATTACAGTAAGAAATACTATAGAATTATTCATGGTTTCAATGATAAAGTGAAAAAGGAAAGATTCTCTTAGAGTCTTTTGACCCAACCATTTGATGTTTTGTATTTCCACTCTTTTCTTTTATCTATAGTACTTGGAAAACCATACTTAATTTCTGTATATCAAGTTTTGTAGCAGTAATATAAGAAATAAGTAAGTAATAAAAACAGTAAACAATGGTCATGTTTATTATTATTACTAGATAAGATAGAGAAAAACAGTAAAGTGAATAAGTTAATTTGATGTGACATACATAAAATACTGGGTTCAGTTGTTTTTTTAACTACCAGGAATGACTTAGCTTTTGAATCTGGCCATTTCCACATTATAACATCTAGGTAAGAGTCCATCTGACAAAAGATGTTAATATTTTGAATCTGAATTAGAAACATATCACATATCTATGTGAACAGTTCATTTAATTTATGTGTAATGTAGATATTCAAGAAAATACTAAAATAATACCTGCTCTTGTGTATACTGATGTGTAATCTTTTCAGAGAAATGTTCTAGAGGCTAGCAGTTACTCCCTATCATAACTATAGTCCTCTGAAAATCAGTAAAAAAAAATTTTTGATAATGTTTCTAATTCTATCTCTGCTTAAAACCCCATCAAGAAAAGAATTCAGGGCATTCATGAAAATAAGTGGAAATTTTCATTAGTGAGGATTAGGTTTAGGTGCATATAAAACAATATTAATAATATCTTAGTTTAAACACATTAGAATTTATTCTCTCATGTTAAAAGTAAAGCGACTACCAAAACCCCACAAACAAATAAACAAATTAGCAAGCAGTGCTGGGATAATATGATAGCTTTATGAAGTCATTCCACTCTTTTTACCTCTGCTATACTGACTTCCACACTCAAGGTTGCAGCACAGACTAATACAGCTAAAAGAGCCATAATATTCTGTTCTTCCAGGAATGAGGGAGGAATAGGAGAAGGAGGAAAAGTACTTCACTAAAAGGGATGAGTTAAACAGTTAGGGAAACGTCTTGAACGGGCCGGGGAAATGTGTTGAACGGGCCTTCCTGGATGTTGCACCTAACACTTCTGCTTATTAGATTATGTCTCATGGTCATACTCAACTGCAAAGGAAATTGGGAAGTACAGCCTGGGAAATGTGTCTGGGAAAAAATAGGACAAAACATAGAATAAAATTGATTTGATGTATAAAGTTATGCATTAGCTACAGTTGACCCCTTTGCCAGTGCACATTCATAAATACCCTTACTTCTATAGATGTTTCTATAAACACATTACCTCTCAAAACCCAAATTCTCTTTTAGTTGCTACTACTAGACCCAGATCTGGACCTGTGTTCAGCCTTCCCAATCAGCATCAACTGACTACCTATCTGGCTAAAACTCATTGTTTTCACACTGATAGACAAGGAAGAACATGGCTCATTAAAACTTCCTTCTAGCATATTCATATATCAAAACATCATGTTGTACACCATAAATACAGTCTTCGACTTAATAATGGTTCAATTTATGATTTTTCAACTTTACCATGGTGTGAAAGTTATTATAGTTCAATAGACACCTTACATCAAATTTTTAATTTTGATATTTTCCTGAACTAGCAATACTTTCTGGCAATCCTGGACAGTGGCAGTGAGCCACATCTCCCAGTCAGCCACACAATCAGGATGGTAAACAACCAATATTTTATAGGGCGCCATGTTGTCAGTCGATTTTGCCCAACTGTAGGCTAATGTCAGCATTTTGAGCACATTTAAGGTTGGCTGATATCCAGCAGGTTAGATGTATTAAATATATTTTCCTCTTATAATACTTTCAATTTATAATGGATTTATTGGGACAACCCCATTATAAGTTGAAGACCAACTGTATATAAATTTTACTTGCTAATTAGGATTTTTTAAAAGCTCCCCTCTATATGAGAGAGAAATAAGAAATATTCAAGAGTCTCTGGTTCCTGGCCGAGAAGAGTTTTGCCTCACTAACCATCAGTTACTTGATTATCCCCTAGCTTTGCTATCTAGAATGTTGTTTCTTGAGTATTACCCTCCATTGCCATATGAGAACTGGAGAGTAGATTATGTTTTTAGCAACCCACTTTCTCTAAGCACAGTGAAACTTGGGGTTCTGTAGAGGTTTGGCAGATACCATCTTCTGCAAGATAGGATTGAGGCTTCTTCGACAATAGTTTCCTAAAAGTATTAATAAACTCAGAGTCTATATTGTTTTTGTCATCAAGTGTTTGAATAACTACAAACAAACCCTTTATCGTGATGTAGTTTTAAGCTTGCTGTCTGAAGTCTTTTCTTACTGTTTTTAGTGCTCTTACTATCCATCTATCATAACTTAATGGCCAACAACACAAAGCCTTCTGAAATAATAAGCGATGATGGGAAGTAAATATTAAATTAATCTGTCAGTAGGTTCAGAACCTTGCACAATACACCACAAATTTTATCTGTTAAGGCTGCCACTAAATTTGCCAAGGCCCAAATTATGGTATTCTAAATTTCATATTACATAGATTTTGTATACAAGCTACATTTAGATGTTTTCTGCCATTGCTTAAAATAAATTATTTTCCTGATCTAGAAATGACAGTTGTATGCAGATAAAGGTGAGAGATTCAGGTGGCTTATTTCTTACATTAACAGCACCCTCTTCTATCGGTTTAATACATTCAGTTTAAGAGATGGATTATCTTGTGGAGGATATGGAGTTGTTATGTCATCCAATTCTTGCTTCTTTCTTTTTTTTCACCACCAAGAATACTAGGGGTATTTCCCCTTTCCAGGTTACTTCTCTCTTTCCCAAAAGCAGTACTCTATCAAGACTGCCACCTCTAACCTCTTTCTATTTTAAGATTGTTTTTCTTTATTCCCTCATACAAGAGTCATTAAAATACAGCCCAGGAACTAAACCCAGCCTACTGCCTGTATTGGTAAATAAAGTTATTGGAACACAATCATGTTCACTTTATGTATTTTGTATGAGTGCTTGCATGCTATAACAACAGAATTGAGTACTGCCAGAGACCATATAGCCTTCAAAGCCTCATCAATTTACTATCTGGTCTCTTGTGTAAAGAGGTTGGCAACCCCAACCTCTGTAAAGTTCACAACTTTACAGGTTAGTGAACCTGTCTTGCTGTTAAGTTACTGCATTGATATTCAGGTTTCACCAAGAGATGCTCCAGTATAAGACTGGATTTAGACCTCATTCCTGTGGGGAACAAAAGGGATGGCATCAGGCATTGAAATGTGCCTGTGAATATCATGGAAAGAAGAGCAGGTGTTGGAACCAGCAGGTTTATAGCTATATTCAAAATTTGCAGGCAGGTTCCCGATTCTATATTTTTCCTATAGTGACAGGGTATAGTGATCTTTTGGTGGCCCAGTTCTACAATGTGTGATTGGATGATTGCTTAGCTCATGAAAAAATTCCATATGTCATTTAATGCCTTGTAATAAATCATTTTCTACTTCAGCTATATGAAGTGGATTATGTACTCTATAACTGAAGCTTGACCAATAAAGGGAACTGTAAATGTGGTCCATATAAAATTAAAAGTTGCTACATCGAACATATTTAGCAACAGAAAGCATGCCTTATTTATTTTGAGGCTTATATATAAAAGATGCCTAAATTAATTATTTACATTATAAAATCATATGTAGCTATAAATAATATAAATATACTTTTATATTAATATCAATATTTACATAAAGACATATTTATCATACTTATTATATCAATATATATTTGTGTAAATGTAAGTTTATTATGTAAATACCTATATATGCTATATACAATAAGGATGTATATATAAGATTAAAATAAGATTATATGTGTAAGATTAAGATTACATAATCTTACTATATATAATTTACAGATATATCATCTATATAGATCATAAGATTATATGCCTATATATTATATATAATGCCTATAAATTATAATATGCACAAATAAATAATATATTAAAATATATAAATTATCTGTAGCATATATTATTACATAAATTATGTTTATATAACATAATTTATAATTTATATATACATAATAATACATAATGTATAATTTATAATATATTACATTCTTTTATTTATATCTATACTATATATTTATAAACTGTGTATTTTATATAGTAGTAATATATAATATATAAATTATATGTAACATATATAAATTGCATATGCATACATATGGAGTATTATATATGTATATATAACATATATATATCTTTATACCTTATACAAAAATTAACTCAAGATGGATTAAATACTTAAATGTAAAACCCAAAGCTAGAAAAAACCTGAAGAAAATCTAGGCAATAGCATTCAGGACATAGGCATGGGCAAAGACTTCATGAAAAAATCACTGAAAGTAATTTCAACAGAAGCAAAAATTCACAAACGGAATCTTAAACTAAAGAGTTTCTGTACAGCAAAACAAACTATCATTAGAGTGAAGAGGCAGCCTACATAGTGTGAGAAAATTTTTGGAATCTATCCATATGACAAAGGTCTAATATCAAGTGTCTACAAGGAACTTAAACAAATTTTGAAGAAAAAAACAATTAACCCCATTAAAAATTGGGCAAAGGACACGAACAGACACTTCTCAAAAGAAGATCTTCATGTGGCAAGCAAACATATATATGAAAAAAACTCAGCATCACTGATCACTAGAGAAATGCAAATCAAAACCACAATGAGATACCATCTCACGCCCGTCAGAATGGTGATTATTAAGAAGTCAAGAAACAACAGGTTGTAGAGGAACAGCAACGCTATTACACTGTTGGTGGGAATGTAAATTAGTTCAGCCGTTGTGGAAGACAGTGTGGCGATTCTTCAAAGATCTAGAACCAAAAATATCATTTGACTAAGCAATCCCATTTTGGGTATATACCCAAAGAAATAGAAATCTTTCTATTACAAAGATACATGCATGCATATGTACATTGCAGCACTATTCACAATAGCAAAAACATGGAATCAACACAAATGCCCATCAATAATAGACTGGATTTTTTAAAAATGTGGTACATATACACCATGGAATACTATGCAGCCATAAAAAGGAAAAAGATTATGTCCTTTGCAGGGACATGGATGAAGCTGGAAGCCATTATCCTCAGCAAACTAACACAAGAACAGAAAACCAAACACTGCATGTTCTCACTTATAAGTGGGAGCTAAACAATGAGAACACATGGAAACTGAGAGGGGAACAACACACACTGGGGCCTGTCAGAAGGTGGGATTGGGGAGGGAGAGTATTAGGATAAATAGCTAATGCATGCTAGGCTTAATACCTAGGTGATGGGTTGATAGATGTAGCAAAGCACCATGGCCCACGTTTACCTATGTAACAAACCTGTACATCCTGCATATACATGTACCCTGGAACTTAAAGTAAAAATAAAAATAAAAATAAAATAATTAAATAATTAAGAATAAAATACATAATATATAAATTATGTTATATAAATTATATAAAAATAGATCTTATATATTATAATTATATAATGACTTTTATATAATATACAAATATAAATATTTAAATTTTATTTATAAATATTTAAATTATATAAAAATTATATTGTTATATATTACATATCTCTTAAGATTTTATATGTATACAGCTTTGGGTGTCTTGTAGTGGGAGGGTTTGTGGTCTAATATATAGCCAGGAGAAAAATAAACTTCCAATTTTAGTAGCTATATTCTTTTGTATATCAATTCAATGTCTGGATATGATAACCACAAACTATGTTAAATAATGTTTAGTGAAGAATTTAGATATTGCTAAAAACATATCTCCAGTGGCTCTCTTTATTGGTACTCTTATGTTGCCAATTTGTGCACACTGAATTGTATCAACCACAAAATATATACATATTTATTTTTCTATCCACTAGTCTTAACTCTGAATTATGTAAGGCCTAATTCCTGACCCAATAATATAGGTGTCCAATACATGCTTATAGATAATGGGATTTATTTCTTAAGAATATAACCTGTGTGGAAGGGGAACATCACACACTCAGGCCGGTAGGGGGGTGGTGGTCTAGGGGAGGGATAGCATTAGGAGAAATACCTGATGTAGATGACAGGTTGATGGGTGCAGCAAACCACCATGGCATATGTGTACCTATGTAACAAACCTGTACATTCTGCACGTGTATCCCAGAGCTTAAAGTATAATAATAATACAAAAAGAATGTAACCTGTGTAAACTGAGGAATACACACACATGCACACACAGTAATATATGTAGTGGTCAATGCAATGTATGCATATACGAAAATATCCAGTTGCATACTCTAGATGTACATAATTTTTATTTGTCAATCATACCTCAAGAAATCTGGGAAAAATTTTGGATCAAATGAAACTTTTGTTTACTTATGTCAGAACCAAGTTATTTTTCCAGTAGGCTATCATTAATTTAGTGTTTTACAAAGCTGCATAAAAATTTTGATGTGTATGTGTTGGCTTTTGGTTGCTTTGAATAGAAAGAAATATGTTTTTTATGGACAAGTAATAATTTTTTATTCATGGGATAGAGTGTGATGTTTTCATACATGTGTCTGTTGTAGAAATATTGAATGAAGCTGACGGGCTTACCCATCAACTCCTCTACTTATTTTTTTGTGGTGAGAACATTTAAAATCTACTATTTTAGCAATATCTGCTTTTTGAGGGACCAAAACTTGAATCTCTTTAGTTATCCAAGGACATCTTACCCTTTATTTATCAGTTAATTACTCTTCACATTAAACTGCTGCACTTCCTGAGACATTTAATCCAATTTTATCAAGTCTTGTGAGGTTTGCTAGTTTATAGCCACAAGATCATACAAAGCTGGTTCAAGATACTTTCAACCAGACTTGAGTATCATAAATGTTTTCCTGGGAAAATTGTCAACAGCCTCTGTGTTTCTTTTCTTTTTTTTTTTTTTTTTGAGATGGTCTTGCTTTGTTACCAAGGCTGGTGTGCAGTGGCACAGTCTGGGCTTGCTGTAGCCTTGACATCCTGGGCTCAAGTGATCCTCCACCTCATCCTTCCGAGTAGCGTAGGGTATAGGCACATGCCACCATGCCCAGCTGCTTTTTTTTTTTTTTTTTTTTTGGTAGAGATGGGGTCTTGTCATGTGGCCCAGACTGGTCTCCAGCTCCTGAGCTCAAGCAATTTGTTTGCTTCAGCTTCTCAAAGTGCTGAGATTACAGTTGTGAGCCACCATGCCTGGTCAAATAGCCTTTGTATTCTAAGTACCCAAAGTTCAATTAAGATTTTTAGGAAATATATGGATTTCCTCATGTTTTAACAGATATTTCTAATTAAATTATAATATGATGAATGTCTTCTTCTTTTCTAACATGTTAAACAATTTAAAAAAGAAACAAAACACAAAGCCATATGGAAAATGTTACTCAATGAATTTCTTCTTAAACATTTTTTTTTGTATAGAATGTCTTTCTTCTCTTTATCTGTATTATGTAAAAATTATTGTTGATTAAAGGACATTATGGTTAATAGATTGAGTAAAAATTGAACTATAGATAGGTATAGATATACCATAGGAAAGTGAACTGCACTTAACATATAATTTAATTTCTTAATTTCCAAATGACATTAAATATCCCATGTTTCATCATCAACCTACCCTTAAATGAGTACAAAATTTTAGCATTTCTAATCACATTAATTTTATTTTAAAATTATTGAAATGAAGAGGATATTTTCATAATGTGCTGCATGATTTTGGACCTGCAATTGTGAACATGAAAATAATTTGAAGTTTAAATTTTGGTTTGGAAAGTCACAACATATTCCAAAAAAATTTAGAAATTAAATATTAATACAATACTATACGTTCTCAGTTATATCTCACTGACAGCATAGACTTATTTATTGGAGCTGCTATAATTTACCATTAGGCATTTTCTTTGTATTTAGTAATCTGATTTAACTTTAAGGAGTTTTAGCTGTCATTTGAGCACAACAATGATATTTAGTTTGATTTTCTTTTATTACATTCAGTAGGGAATTTACTTTGTGTGCTTTCATTTCTCTTTATTTCCCAGAGTTTTGTTTGTTTGTTTGTTTGTTTTTCTTTTTCTTTTTCTTTCCTTTCTGTTCAATTGTTAAAGCACAGCAAAAGCTGAAAGAGGGTCATGAGAGCCCACTTTTGGAGAAGGCACTACTATTCAGACATACATGCACACTCACACAATTCTGCCTGTTTTGCAGTGTTTCCCAATAGTTGTGATATTTTCAAAGTTAGGTTTATCTAAGTTTATAAAGCTGTGCGATACAGGCTGAAGTCATAGGCATGTGCACGCGCTCGTGTGTGTGTGTGTGTGTGTGTGAGAGAGAGAGAGAGAGAGAGAAAGGGAGAGAGAGAGAAAGGGAAAGAGAGAATTAAAGACAGCTAAAGGGAGAAGTGGAAGGCATTTTAAGTTGTAAACTAAATTGATAGTGACTAACTTTTATACTTGCTTGCTGCTCATTGGTATCTTCCATATAAACTGCCATAGACCTTGAAAACATTTAAAATCTATTACGCATATTAAATAAAATAAAGCAGAAGTAAATTAAAAATAAAATAAAAACTTTTGGTAATGTCAGCATGATAATCATTTAAATCTCAGTTTAAATTATTTTATAGTGTCTATGGCAGATATCAAAAATTTGGATAATTTCAATTTTTAAAAGGGAGATATATAAATCATTAAAGCATTTGTTCAAGTTTTTCACTCATTTATTGATTTTATAAACTTTTTTAACTTTTATTTTAGGTTCATGGCTGTATGTGCAGGTCTCTTATATAGGTAAATTGCATGTTACAGGGGTTTGGTTGTACAGATTATTTTGTCTCCCAGGTAATAAATGTAGTATCCAATAGCGGTTTTTGTAATCCTCATCTCCTCCCATCCTGCACCCTCAAGTAGGTTCCGGCGTCTGTTCCCTTTTTTGTGTCCATATGTACTCACTGTTTAGCTCTCACTTATAAGTGAGAACATGCAGCATTTGGTTTTCTTTTCCTGTGTTAGTTCACTTAGGATAATGGCCTCCAGCTCCATTCATGCTGCTGCAGAGGACATGATCTCATTCTTTTTTATGGCTTTGTAGTATTCCATAGTATATGTGTACTACCTTTTCTTTATCTAGTCTGTCACTGATGGACACTTAATTGATTCCATGTCTTTGCTACTGTGAATAGTGCTGTGATGGACACATGCATGCATGTGTTTTTATGGTAGACTGATTGATGGTCCTTTGTGTATAAATCCAATAATAGGATCACCGGGTCAAAGGATAATTCTGCTTTGAGTTCTGTGAGAAATATCCAAACTGCTTTCCACATGGCTGAACTAATTTACATTCAAATCACCTGTGTATAAGTGTTGTGTTTTCTCTGGAACCTCACTAACATCTCTAATTGGTTGACTTTTTAATAATAGCAGCTCTGACTGGTGGGACATGCTATCTTACTATGGCTTTCATAATGATTGCTGGTATTGAGCTTTTTTTTTTCCCATAATTTTTTGGTCACTTTAAGGGTTCTTTTAAGAAGTATCCACTCATATCCTTTTGCCCACTTTTTAATGGTATTGCTTTTTTTGCTTGGTTGTTTAAATTCCTTATAGATTCTAGATATTGGACTTTTGTTGGATGCATAGTGTGGAAATATTTTCTCCAATTCTGTAGTTTGCCTGTTTTCTCTATTGATAGTTTCTTTTCCTGTGCAGAAGCACTTTAATTAGATCCCACTTGTCAATTTTTGTTTTAGTTGCAATTGTCTTTGGTGTGTTTGTCATGAAATCTTTGCTTAGTTATATGTCCAGAATGGCATTTCCTAGGTTATCTTCCAGGGATTTTACAGTTTTAGGTTCTACATCTAAGTCTTTAATCCATCTTGAGTTTATTTTTGTATGTGGTGTAACAAAAGGGTCCACTTTCAATTTTCTGTATATGACTAGCCAGTTATTCCAGCTCCATTTGTTGAATAGGGAGTCATTTCCCCATTGCCTGTATTTGTTGAGTTTGTGGAAGATCAGATGGTTGTAGGTGTGTGGACATTTTTTTCTGGGATTCCTATTCTGTTCCATTAGTCTATGTGTCTGTTTTTATACCAATACCATGCTGTTTTAGTTATTGTAACCTTGCAGTATAGATTGAAGTTAGGTAATGTGATGCCTCTGGCTTCATTCTTTTTGTTTAAGATGGCCTTGGCTATTTGGGCTTTTTTTGGTTTCATATAAATTTAAAAATAGATTTTTCTAAGTCTTTGAAGAATGTCATTGTTAATTTGATAAGAATAGCATTGAATCTATAAATTGCTTTGGGTAATATGGCCATTATGATAACATTGAGTCTTCCTATCCATGAGCATGGAATGTTTTTCCATTTGTTTGTGTCATTTCTGATTTCTTTGAGCAGTGTTTCATAATTCTTATTGCAAAAATCTTTCACTTCCCTAGGTAACTCTATTCCTAAGCATTTTATTCTTTTTGTGGTTATTTTAAATGAGATTACATTCTTGATTTGACTCTCAGCCTGGATCTTGTTGGTGTATAGGAATGCTACTGATTTTGGTACATTGATTTTGAATCCTCAGACTTTGCTGAAGTTGTTTATCAGATCAAGGAACTTTGGGGCAGAGACTATGGCTTTTCTAGGTATAGAATCATATCATCTGCAAATAGGAATAGTTTGACTTCTTGTCTTTCTATTTGAATACCTTTTCTTTCTCTTGCTTGGTTGTTCTGGTCAAAACTTCATAAAACTTTTACAAAATGTATTGTAAATGCTGTGTTAAGAGTTAGGCACTCTTTGGGACCTTATATGAGTTCTGTCTTTAAGCTGTGCCTTTAAACTTTGGTTTCTAGCTGGGAGATAGGTTAAAAAATACAAGCATAATAAAATAATGAAATAAATAAAACAATCATGCCTTCCCATAAGTGGTGTAAAGGAAGAAAACATAGTCTTGAAATAGAAAGTAAATTGCCCATTTGAGGTGATCTGCATTTGACAGAATTGACTGAACTTTGGTACTCTTTCCATACACAGTCTTTGGTGGGGGGATACCTAGGAACAAGTTGTCTCAGCTTAAAAGCTGAAGAAGGTTTTGGAGTCATTGAAGCTGAAGACTATCAGCTGTTTTCACTCCTCGTAGTCAAATGGAATTACTAATTTGAAAGGATATCTGAGTGGCATATTTTCATGACTACTTACAAACTAAGAGTTTGGTAGGCCAGGTATGGTTGCTCACACCTGTAATCTCAGCGCTGTGGGAGGCGAGGTGGGCAGATCACCTAAGGTCAGGAGTTCGAGACCAGCCTGGCCAATATGATGAAACTCCGTCTCTACTAAACATACCACGGACGTGGTGGCATGTGCCTGTAATCCCAGCTACTCAGGAGGCTGAGACAGGAGAATTCTTGAACCAGGGAGGTGGAGGTTGTGGTCAGCCGAGTTCATGCCATTGCACTCCAGCCTGGGCAACAAGAGTGAAACTCCGTCTCAAAAAAAAAAAAAAAAAAAGAATTTGGTATACAAGCTTTAGAGTTGCTTGGATGCTGAGTAAGAATATGTAAAATGTAAAAATTAAGGAATGAATTTATCAACAGAGATTTATGAAGGGAAACAAGTTGTGTAGCAGTTAAACTGGTTTGTTTGTTGAAGATATTGTGTGTACAGTGTTTTTTAAATTTCTTTCTTCAATTTTATAAAATAGTAGATAGTGCAGAATTTTTGGTCACCAATGGGACAGCAGAGAAGTGAATGAAATGCAAAGAATAAGAAATCATAAAAATACACAAGATTAATTCACAGAAGAAGATAATTAGGCCCAGAACAGAAATAGAGAAAATGGAATTTAATATGACAAGGAATAGCTATTTTATTATATTGAGGAGGAAAAGAAGTTGAGTACATTTGCAAGAGAAAAAGTAAATTTGTTGGTGCAAATATAAGAGGATTTCAGATTTTGCGCTTACATTTTCTCAGTGGATTATGAGACAGAAACATGAGCTGTGAGAGGAGGAACCAATTCTCATCCCAAAAAGTAAGAAAGCAAGCTACGAGTAAATAACAGTTGGTTTTCAGATAGTATTTAATGGCCAAATAAAATCTGTGAACTTAAATAATAAATATGGTTGAGAGTTTGTAAGGCGTTATCAATGGGAGATGAGATAGGCAAGGGGATTTCAAAACCAGCTGTAATGATGGACAACAGATTATCATTCATATTATTGTGAAGTCAAATAATTTTAGTTGTCAATGCACTAGAACAAGTTGTCTGGAAAGGTAAGAGATGCTTGGTGTAGACAGTAAAATATTTGCTTAGAGATTTCAAAAGTGATTCACTCTGTTGTAAAACTGGAATGGCTGGCTGAGGTGGGATGGAAGAAAATGTCATTAGAAATAAGAACACCAAGGAATGAACAAGCCCTGGAACTGACAGGTCATCTTCCAAGATGACAGGAGCAGGCACTAAAATAAAGATTGTTATCCAGGAGCTAAAATCTTTAAGAAATGAAATGGAATGGCTAGATTAGATTGGTTAAGGTCAGGGACTGTCAAGAGGGATAGATAGTATCAGGAGTAATGGATGATATCACACATACTTTGAGGAGCAGTATTGATTTATTTTATTACCCCTACTCCCACCTCACCCAGCCAAGAGGTGAAGAAATGAAATGCAAAACATAATGGGGAACCAAAAGGTCACTAACCTTATCTTGCATTTGCTTTTTGCTGGGCGTCAAGTCCATGATGTCACTGATACTTGGATAAACTTCAAAAACTGATAGTGGCAGAAACAAAAAGAGGAAAAAATGTCTAGATGCAGTCTTTGTAAGAAAAAAAAGACTCTACTGTGTCTGGCTGAGTCATCCAATTTTAGAAGTTAGTCTACATTCTTAATTTCACCTATGAGAAAACCAAAGCATGTACAAAATAAGTGATTCTCAAGAGCATACAACTTGTTACTAGCAAAGTCTGGAGTAACCTTAGGTTTCTGATACTCAGTCCATAGTCTTTCCTCTAGTTGGGTTTATTGCCCTGTCAGAAGGATTTACAGGAGACAACACATGTGCTAGATTCATTTTACTGTATACTATAAAATATATAGAAAGCAGTAATTAATGGTTCCTTTGTTGTAGAGAGTGCTTTTCCATAAGCGTTCTGGACAAGGAGGAAATAGTGACCGCTCTAGTATGCATACATTATTTGAATATAATAATTTTTAATTCAAAATTCCATGGCATTTACACAATTTGATGCTTGCAACTGGTTGTTTTAACAATTTTGTTTCTATCTGAAAAAGGCCTCTCCCTGGCTGAAGGTAAGAGGGAAGAAAACACGATGTTTTCCTTATTTGTGGTTTAGAGACTGATCATAACATTGCTCCATCTATAAGTAAGCTTCTACGAGAGTCCCAGAAGTCCTGCCACAAGTCCACTGTCACAGTTTATTGGCTAATCAGCAAGAAATTGAAATCTTGATTGGCTTTATTTGTTGGCTGATTGAAACACTGAGATAGGAAGTAGTGGACAGATTAATTAATTTGTGCTGGGAATCCAAAGTTAATCTAAGGAATGCTGTCACTTTGATTGATGGCTGTGGGAGAGAAGAAGTCTTTAAAAATCCTCATGAATCGTCACTCTGTAAGCACATAAATACAAGGTTTTGTCCATGTAACTGATTGAATTCTACTGAACGATACTGCATACTAATGTTTATGTGTGCATAACAATTACCTACTTTTTAATAGTGGACTACCTAGGATATAGAAGAATGGACAAAGTATATCAATAAAAACAAACAATTGCATCTGTAAACACTGTCATACTCAAGAAATATAAAGTACCACTTTACTAATATATTATCTACACAATTCTTGTGGAATGTTTTAACTTGATTGTCAAAATAATTTATTTTGCAAGTGGTACTACCTTCTACTTACACACCTATAATTGCTGGGTAGTGTTTTTTTTCTAAAACTATCAAAGCAAAGCTTTCATGCTTACACAATCTGTAAGAAAAGTTAAGAAGTATGTGTGCTTATTAATTTTTCACCTTGCTCATGGCTTTCTGCTGAGCATTGGAGAGAAGAGAGAATGAAAATTATATGAACTTTGATAGATTGAATTACTTTTCTGCAAATTATAAACATGCTTAAAGATGAAGTATCAGTAAGGGACCTTCATATTTTGTATCTATAATTTTCTGATGACCACAAAGATGAAAGAAAATTAGAATCACATATTTACCATTTTTCTCCAAGTGCAACCTTATTCCTTTGTTTTATAAATAAAGGATCTAGGTTACAGAATGTTTTAATTTCTTGCAATTACTCGCCTCAACTAATGATATCCTGGGAGTTGTTTCTGTTTTTTTTTTCCTACATCATAAATTATCCCCTCTTTTCATAAAAGGGAAAAGAGATCTCAAAAATCAGAAAAATAAAATTGGAGGAAGAGAGTTCATATATCACCATTTGATCATTTAACAGGCATTTGTGGACCACCTAAAATTATCAGCACCTATGCTAGATAATGTGCTAGGAATTGTATAAACAAATAAGCCTTGGCTTTACGGGCTTAGAACAACAAGAAGGAAGTAAACACATAAACACATGTATGAGAAAAGTTTGAATAATATGCATAGATTATTTCCTGCGGAAAACTGTCAAGAAAGCTTACTGCTTTGTTTTTGTTTTTGTTTTTGTTTTTTTGAGACGGAGTCTCGCTCTGTCGCCCAGGCTGGAGTGCAGTGGCGCGATCTCGGCTCACTGCAAGCTCCGCCCCCCGGGTTCACGCCATTCTCCTGCCTCAGCCTCCCCAGTAGCTGAGACTACAGGTGCCGCCACCTCCCCCGGCTAATTTTTTGTATTTTTAGTAGAGACGGGGTTTCACCGTGTTAGCCAGGGAGGTCTCCATCTCCTGACCTCGCGATCCACGCGCCTCGGCCTCCCAAAGTTCTGGGATTACAGGCGTGAGCCACCGCGCCCGGCCAAAAGCTTACTGTTTGCAATATACTCTTCCTAAGTGTTCTTACTAAATAATTTTTACCTCTCCCGTTTCTGGCTTTTGCCAACTGTTAAAAAGATAAAGTGTGAATAGAAATGAACTTGCATTTTAAAATTATTTTAGGGATATTTGAGTCAAAGTGTCCCATCGAATGTGAAAAGTACAGCTCCTGTTACTGAAGTCAGAGTCATTCAGGCGTTCCATTTTTGGGGTAGAGAGAACTGTTATTCTAAACATTGTCTTCCATTTATTTCAAACCTTTGTATTCTCTTTTGCTGGAAGTGTGTCTCAGAGATCTTCCCTGGGTGGTTCCCGGCTTAGCTTCTCTGCATTTTTCTGTCTTTTCTCTTCCTTTAAGTCCACTTACAGGGATGTAAATACATAAAGATCTAGCATGTCGCCTCTGAAACTTCTAATTTAGAAAATTCAACAAGAAAATGTAAGAAGAAATATATAAAGTCTATTTTATATGTAGTCACATTTATAAGTAAACTGAAAGAAGTATGTTGTTCATAATGAAGAAAATAAAGTTCAACTTTTTTTGTTGTGAGCCTTACGTAGAAAAGATGAGGAAATTTAGAACAAAAGCAATAATAATATCAACAACAAGAATAGTAATATAATGAGCTATGAGTTATCTCCATGTGTCAGGAAGGACTTGTGTGTATTAGCTCATTTGATCTTAATAGGACTATGAGATAGGCATTATTAAATGTAAACTCCTCAAGTCTTCTTCCCCACTTAATTTACAGGGCTGATGTGAAACATTAAAAACAATAAACAAATTATCTAAAAAGTGATATCCAAATGTTGAAGATAATGGTTTTGGTCATGATGCAGATTTTAATTGGGAGCTTTGAATTTAAACCTACCTTTATGATGGCTCTAGAAAGTCTTTTCTGTGAGAACTGTACTATTAAAAGTGATACCCTTTAACAGCGAATGCTGGTGATGAAGTGGAGCAACATTTCACTCTCTGCACTGCTGATGGGAATGAAAAAAGGCACAGCCACTTTGCAAGATAGTCTGGCACTTTAAAACCAAATATGCTCCTACTATGTGACCCAGGAATCACACTTCTGCACACAAACAAGGACATCTATAGAAGCTTTCTTTATTTCAGTAGTCCCACCTTACTCATGGGGGATTCATTCCAAGACCTCCAGTGGATACCTAAAACTATGGATCGTACTGAGCTCTGTTGGTACTATATTTTCCCATACATACATATCTGTGATTAATTTATAAATTAGACACAGAGATTAATAATAACCATCGAATAGAACAATTGTAACAATATAATCTAATAAATGTTATGTGATTGTGGTCTCTCTCTCTCTCTTCGCTTAGTGTACTTACTTTTTTCAGGCTCCCCATTGTCAACTGTGGGCAACTGAAACTACAGAAAGTGGAACAGAGGATAAGCTGGGGGAGACTACTGTATTGCCAAAACTTGGAAGCAACCAAGAGGTTCTTCAGTAGACAAATGAATAATTGTGAAACCTCCACACAAAGAAATGTTATTCATTGCTAAAAAGAAATGAACTATCAAGTCATCAAAAGGCATGAAGGAAACGTAAATGCATATTACTAAGTCAAATAAGCCAATCTGAAAAGGCTACATACTATATGATTCCAACTATGTGACACTCTCCAAAAGCATTACTGGAGATACCATGAAAAGATCAATAGTTGTCAAGGGTTTGAGGAGAGGGAAGCATGAATAAGTGGAGCACAGAGGAATTTTAAGGCAGCAAAACTATTCTGTATGATACTGTAATGGTAGATATATGTCATGTACATTGTCAATACCCACAAAATGCACACTAAGAGTAAATCCTGATGTAAACTCTGGACTTTGACTGATGATGATGTATCCATTTAGGCTCATCGGCTGTAACAAATGTATCCCTCTGGTGTGGGTTGTTGAGGCAATGGGGGAGGTTATGGGTGTGTGGGAGCCAGGGGTTATATGAGAACTCTCAAAATTGAATTTCCATTCAATTTTGCTGTGAACCTAAAATTTTTCTAAAAACAAAATCTATTCCAAAATAGTTGTGTCACTTTTGGGATTTATATGATGCTTCAGACATTTTTAGCTTTTTCTATTTGTCATTTCTGGTGATACAGTTTTGATTGTAAATAACTATTTACTTCATTTCAAAAAAGCGAATAAATTTTCAGCTTTGTTTTAAATATCAATGTGAAGCGTAGGAACATTAGAGTCAAGTTTAAATTTTCATGTTATTTTATATGCTTACCACAGCTGTTGTCTTTTTATAAAAATAGTTATTGAAGTATAATTGATGTTCAATAATTAAAAGCATACAAATAAACCCAGCTTTATATATGTGTATACCTGACATATCATCCTAACGATGATGATAAATAATGTGTCTTTTACCCCAAAAGATTTCCTCAAACGCTGTATTAATCCCTGTGTTTCTTTTCTCCCTGGTTCCACTCAATTCCAGACTAAAACTGATGTAGTTTATGTCACTACAGACTAGTTTGGTTTTCTTGGGTTTTGGTAAATAGAATTGTAAAGTATTCACTGATATTTTGTGTGTAGTTTCTTTCACTCAGCATAACTAAGGTAAAGTATATTGGTGTTATATATGTCAATAGTTAATTATATATTATTATTAATAGTATTCTTTGTATGAGTATGCTATAAATTGTTTACTCACATTTTGGTGAACAGTTAGAGTTATTTCCAATTTTGGCGTATTTTAAATAAAGCATCTACAATCATCTGTGTACAAATCTATGTATGGACATATTCTTCTATTTATTTTGAATAAAATCCAGAATTAAAGTGACTGAATCATATGGCTGATGCATATTTTACTTTTTGAGAAAATGCCAAATTTTTTGCCAAGTGCAACATTTTATACATCCACTAGCATTTTAGCAGAGTTATAGTTTCTCCATGTCTTTAACAACACATGGTATGGTCAGTCTTATTAATTCTAGTCATTTTAATATATGTAAACAGAATCTTGTTGCAGTTTTCATTTACATTTATTTAATTCCTAATACTATTGAGCATCTTTTCTCATGCTTATTTGTCATTGGTTTATCATAGCTAAACCAATCATAGCTATGTGATTGGTTTATCATAACATGTATGTTCAAATGTTTGCCCTTTTTAAAAGGTTGAGTTTTAGAAGTTCTTTGTGTATTCCACATACATCTCTTTTACCAGATATTTGATCTGCAAATATTTTCTCCCAGCTTGCTTTTTCATTTACTTGCTATTTTCTTTCTATTTAATTCATTTGTTCTTGATTATCTTTATTTTTCTGCCTTCTTGGATTAATTAGGTACTTTTTATGATCTAATTTTATTTTCTTCATTGGTTTATGAGCTACAACTCATTGTGTTATCATTTTAGTGGTTGTTTTAAGGTTGATTGTAAATATTTTTAACTTATCAGAGTCTTCCTTAAAGTAATATTCTACCTTATTCTATGTATTATTCAAACTTTACTGTGTTTTTTTATTTCTTTTTATAGATCCATATTGCCATCTAATACCATTATCCTTCTACTTGAAAAACTTTCTTTACTCTTTCTTATAGAGTGGGTCTATGGGTGATTATTAACTCTTTCAGCTTTTGTATATCTGAAAGTGTTTTGCTTCATTTTTGAAAGATATTTATGCTAGATGTGGAATTCTAGGTTGACAGTATTATTTCTATCATTATTCTAAAGATCTTGAATAACTGTTTTCTCGTTTGTATTGCTTCTGTTGAGAAATCTTCTATCATACTGATTTTATTTCTGGTTTAGCTTAAGTTTTTCTCTTTCTCCCTGATTTTGGACATTCAGATTATAGTGTGAGTAGTAGGTGCAATATGCTGTGATGAGGTAAAATTGTCTTCATTTATTTTATCTTCAGGTTTTTTATCTTTTTCAATCTGTGAGTTTATAGGTCTGATCATGTTTGAAAATTATTTTTGACCATTATTTATTCAAATTTTTTTTGTGTCTTCTTTTCTGTATTCTCCTTTGGTCCTCGAATTAGACATTAAAGTTGCTTAAAGTTGTCACAGTTGTCTGTGTTCAGTTTTTTGTTCGTTTGTTTTATAGTTGAATTTTCTATATATTTCATTTTAGATAGCTTGTATTGCTATGTTGTCAAGTTAACAGTTTTTTCCCCCTTTCGTAATACCTAGTCTGCTAATAATCCCATCCAATATATAATGTTTTTCAACGCAAAGATTTTAGTTTTCAGTTATAGATATTCAATTTGGACCATTTGGGGGATTAACTTTCCATCTCTGTACTTATCTCTTTGACAATATAGAATGCAGTATAATTGTTTAATGTCCTTTTCTACTAATTCTAACATCTGTGTCAGTTCTGGGTAAGTTTTAATTAATTGACTTTAAAATCTCATTATAAGTTATGTTTTCTTGTTTCTCTAGATATTAATCTTCTGTCCGTATCAAGCACTGTAAATACTGCTGGGAAGAGCTGAATATTTACTTTAATAATAATATTTTTATTTTATATTATATTTTATAAAGCATTGTTTATATTAGCTTTGTTCTAGGATACACTAAAGTTACTTACAAAGAAAAAAAAAAGTTGATTTATTAGGCAAAACCAGAGAAGCATTTAATCTAGGTCTAATTACTCCCCATTACTGAGGCAAGACCTTTCTTAGTTCTAGCCAATTCTCTATGAATTTAGATATATTCTAGTCTAATTGGTTGAAACAGTTATTATTCCACTTTGTATAGAAGGCTAAGAGATCTTCCTTTCAATGTTTTTCATACTTCTTTCCTTAGATTCAGAAAGTTTCCGTACTTGCATGCTTTTTGATCATTACTATGCCGTAAGTTCCATTTGGACTCTCTGTAGATCTCTCAGGTTTTTATTTTGTGCACCTTTCTTCTAGCTGTTACTTTGTCTTACAAACTTTATCTATCTTAACTGTCTCTCAGACATTCCTTTGCTGTCTCATGTCTAGTGCCTCGAATACTATCATTTTAATGTTTTGTCTGTTTACTATTGGGGATTTGTTTCAGGTGAGAAGATAAATCCAGTCCCCGATTTCATCTTGACTGAAGTATCTACTCTTGTATTTTAATACACTTAGAAGACAGGGTTTATGATAGCTTCTAGTCTGTGAGAAAATAATTGTGTAACAAAAGCTCTGAGCCATTAAAGATAATGGGTGGAAAGAAAGTTTAAGCAAAAAACTAAGCAAAATGCAATCTACATTTGAAAAGACACAGTCATATAAAATGTCTTGGACTTGAGAAAAAGAAGAAAATAACTTCATAAATACATAAATAAAAGAAAAACAGAAATGTATAAATGTTCTGTTTTTTAAAAAACGTTTATATCTAGCATGTAAATTGACAAATAGGGGTTATTTTTGAATAATGTATAAATACAACTAATTTTGCAATCAATACGTCAAAATCTATTGGTTTTCTACATTGTTTGCAAGGATGGTGAACTCCATCAATTATCTCAAACACCATATCTAACACAAACACACAAAATGTAACTGGGGTATATAAAATTAGAATCCATTTTCTAAAATATTATCTTCATTGGTAGTTCAAAAAACAAACCTTATACCCTGATTAGTATTGTGAAATGTGTTATATGTAAAATACCAATTAAATTACTGGAACAGTTGAGAATATATTTTTCTTATCACTAATGCTATTTATTTTACTTATTCCTTTTATTTCTAACCTCTGAAGAAAAACCAGGGTGTAAAGAAAGAAAACTCTATCTCTAAGAGCATTTGGTTTGAAATTTGACTTCCAATATATTTCTGCATGCACAATTATTTTACTGCTATTAAAAAGTGAATCAATACTAATATATTGACAATATTGTCAATACTTACTGTTCATCATCAAACATTTCACTGACATTAAAGAATGCAAAGATACATCTCAGTGTCATAAGTAGCCAGTGTGCATCAATTACATCTTTTCATTGCATTGTCATGTAAGTTGTGGTGCATGTAATTTCACAGTATATAAAGCCTATGACAATTTTACATAAATAGGAAATGAGTCTTACATATAAGATTTTCTGTATCTTTTTCTTTCTGCCTTGGAAACGTTCTAAATTCATTTGACTGAGATGTAATGAAAAATCTATTCACTGCAACGAAATATATAAAAAAAACATAAAAGTTCAAAAAACCTAATTTATGTTTTTACAACCTGATTACAGACTCATAAGTAGAAATCACAAATTAATGTTCAATTTTAATATTTCAAATGACAGAAATTTTGTTTAACTCTTAACAAATATCAACTTACATAACATCTGGATATTTTCTCTTTCAAACAAATAAAAGGTAAAATTCAGACCTTAGTGAAGAAAAAAAAATCTTTCTAAGCTGTGCATTGATAATTGAGATTATTTAAAGTTGTAGTCACACCCCACTAATGTGTCATAAGAATAATGGGAATTCCCAAGTAACTTGGCAAAGAATGTTTGTTCCCCATAGAGATGCTTAAGTTTGACAACAAGCAGAGCATTTAGGGACCACCCACATTTCAAGACATTACATCTTTAGAGCATTACAAAAAAATCACAGAAAAATACAGTGTTTTCCATCACTAATACTGTAAACTATCAATGTTCTTCCTAATATTAAAGAGAAGTTAACCTTGGTGAGTAGAAAAGAAAGGCAAATAAGAAAGCAAAGCAAACATTTTCCTTTCTGTGTATTTGTTCATTTAGTGGCAATAATCAGAATAATTTTTGTAACTGCAATGGTTCTTTTATTTTCTTTTTTTATTGTTGTTAAAAAAGTTTCTCATGTACTATATTAAACTTTACTTTGTTACAATGTGTACTAGTTTAATACCAAATTAGAATGCTAATGATTAAAATAATGAATTCAGAATCTCACTGACAGCCATCCAGAGCACTTAAAACACCAAACAGTAATAAGACTGTGATAATTTTAAAATGAGTCCACAAATTCCCTTACAATCTTTCAAAAGATGGAACCTAATTACCTTCTCTTTTACTGAGGGCCAGATGTACTGACTCATTGACTCATTTCTAATAAACAGAATGTGGTGGAAGTGACAATGTGTGACTTTCAGGATTAAGTAATAAAATATATGTAACCTCTCTTTCTCTCTCAAGAGAAAATGAGCTGCCATGTTGTTAAAATACTCAAGCAGTCTCATGGAGAAACCTACACAGCATGAAACTAAGAAGTAAAGCTTCCTAACAACAGCCATCAAAGAAGGAAACTGGACTGCTTGCAAGCAGCCATGTGAATGAGACATTTCGGAAACTGCAGCCTCAGCCCACAACTGGACTGCAGCCTTATAGTAGGCTCTGAGCCAGAACCACCCAGCTAAGCTGCTCTCAAACTCCTGACCTACAAAAACTGTGAGATAATGCTTTCAGTTCCATGCTACTAAGGTGTGAAGTAATTTGTTATATAACAATAGATACGTTAAACATACATCTTGCATTTAAAAATATAAAATCACTTTTTCAAAAACGCTTTCTTTTCTCAATACAACTGTCTCATTAGAATATCCTACATATATGATCTGAGGTGATGGGGTTTTTCTAAATATAGAATCATGTCATCTGCAAACAGAAACAATTTGACTTCCTCTCTTCATATTTGAATAACCTTTATTTATTTCTCTTGCCTGATTGCCCTGGTCAGAACTTCTGGTGCTATGTTGAATGGGAGTGGTGAGAGAGGGCATCCTTGTCTGGTGCAGGTTTTCAAAGGGAATGCTTCCAGCTTTTGCCCATTCATTATGACACCGAATGCATGTGGGCCTTAAAACCTAGATAACAGGTTGTTAGGTGCAGCAAACCACCAGGCACATGTATACCTACATAACAAACCTGCACATTCTGCACATGTATCCCGGAACTTAAAGTAAAATTAAAAAAAAAAATTACTAATCCTACGTATATGGAATATGTATCTATTTTATAAAGAATAATAAAGTGGTTTATTATACTGGCTTTCAAACTGAATAATTTCAACAAAATTGGTTTTCATCCTTCCTTTATCTTTCTATTGCTGAATACAAAATATAAAGTGAATGGTAGACTATCAGTCTGAGGTCAGAGTGAGAGGTCAAGACCAAAGGCCAACTGAGTGAAGAGTTTAGGGTTTGGCCTATAAGTATTGAGACAACCCAGTAAAAATCTTTTTCCTGCTTTGTTTGTTCAATTTTTGAAAAATTTATTGAAATATTACATATATCATATGTATATATAAAACATGTGTATATATATATGCACAAGAAGGTATGCAAAAGGTTCACCTCAATAAATTTTCACAAGATACACGTGCATGTGTAGCCCCTACACAGACTCAAAAATCAGAACAGTGCCAGCACCCAGAAGCAGCCCCTGGGCCACTGCCAGTCATTAGCAAAGCAGCAGATTCACAAAGTTATCTAAGAACCTCCTCAGGGGAAATATGTCTGGTTAGAAACCTGGAATATTGAAACAAGTAGTTATTTTTTCTTGCATTTTCTTTAACAAAGAGGAAAAAGGGAAACATCACTGATGTAGAAACAAATTCATATGGCATAGCAAGTGACTGGGAACTCCAAAACAACTCAAATTTATACCATCGTGCTACTCTAAATTATTTCCTGCAAAAGGTTTTACTCTAGTCCTCAGAGACGTTTAAAAAAACAAACAGCAAAAACAAAAAGGGCAATAAAGATTTCCTACATTATTGTGCTATAAATACTAAAAATATGTTTCCAAATGTGACAAGAAATATTACGAGTGATTGCAGATGCATAAATGAAGCAAGCATAATACTCTTTCCTCAGAGGCACCGATAAAAAAAGACTATTATAAAGCACTACAAAATAATTTCTTTATCCAAAAGCTCTGAAGCAGTTATTAAACCAGCTGTTTTCAAAAGTACACAAATATGCTAAGTTGCAGTTGGGTAACTGTTAAATGTTAAAACAGTGAATGATCAGCATGGAGCAGATGGTCTGGGAGTGGGTGAGAAAATGGCAATGTTAATACCACCAGACTGAGATGTTCATTTGTGCTGTGGTATGCGCAGACTGGGTGAATAATGAAGGTTCTGTAATAATTGTGTAAATCCCAACATTATTAAATTGATTCAGCTGGGGTTTCTTAATATATGTGAAGCACTTGATGTACTTGGAGAAATACCTCCTCTTTGGCTAAAGCTGTTCTCATTAACTCATACTGCTTTATTTGCTGTGACCTCAGTGTTTCTGTTAAGTAATGAGTGGAATAAGAATTAGAAATCCACTTTCAATCTAAGCCTTAGAAAGGAGGGAAAATGTTAAGAAAAGTGTCAGAGCATGAGCATTGCATGAAATTGGCCCACGGCATTAATTTACCTATCAAGTGTGGTTAATGTTTATTTTACACTATTTAAGAGTTTATAATTAGACCTGCACTTTAAGGGTTTGAGAAAGTTGATTTTTTCTGATTCAATGTTTATTTTACCTCAGAGGAAAGAACGTCATATTCCTATATCTTCTGGTTTTTAGTTTAACTTGGACATTCCATATTTTTCCTGCAGTATCATTTTCCTTGTGAATAGAGTTTCTGGAAATCACAATTATTTACAGTAGTTTTTCTCAACTTTGAGACTACTAGTACTTGTTTTGCGGGTTGCCTTGTGCAGTGTAGATGTTTAACGTCTCTGGCATTGGTCCACTAGATGCCAGTGGCAGATATCACCAAATGTCCTCTGGGGGACAAAACTGCCCCCAACACCCACTCCTCATTGAGAAACAGTGACCTATAGGCACCCGAAGGAAATGTGGTTCATCACCTCTGATGCAATAAAGAAGGAAAATGAGGATGCCATAAAATCAACAACAAGTTGAAATTTTTCATTAAACTTGGCCTTAATTAAAATATTTGTACATAGAATCCTGTAAGATGATATAAAATGTCAAATATACTATTCCACTTCTATGGGTATGAACTATATGGCATTCTAAACTGTTGGGAAAGTAATGAGACTCAGAAATAATTGACCAAAAAGAATATGCAAGCTAAATTTTTCAAAATAGTCTTTGGATAGTAGTTCACCATGATGTTGTTAAAATTAAAGAAATCTAAAAGCAATTAGATTTTGAGACACCCTGAACATCACATCTCAACATTGAATAGTTATTTTGCACATAAGCATATTAAAGGTTCTAAAATATCTTATAGTTATAAAAAAGCCTTCAATGTTTTCCCTTGGCATATATGTGAGTATATGTATGAGTGTATATTAACTCCTTATGGAAATAGGGTTCTCCAGACTCATTTTAAACATTCAAAGGGAATTCACAAGTCACAAAATCTACAGGATCTGCATCCTGAAACTCATGAAGTTTATGGCAGTGCCATAAATATATATAAGCTTCTGTTATTTTAGGCATTTTTAAAGAAGGAAAGAAGAGAGCATGCATTTTTATTGGTCAGAGGAGTGTCAGGGTGAGGGCTAGCTGGAAAGAGTAAATAGAGGATGGGCTGTCCTCTGATTCACTGACTCCAGTAAGAACTGACATGTGATAGAGAGCTAATTTAACAAGGCGGACCAAAGAACTACTTTCAATTTTAAACAAAAATAAAGATTGTAGTTGTTGAGAATAGGTACAAATAAACTTTCATACGGGAGAGCCATTTATTCCAACACCAGCAGTTAACAGACAAGCTACTCTGTTTACAAAATGAACATATCCAATAATGACCTGATTATTTATTAAGGTATTTCATATAGCCTAAATACTATATTTTATGTCTGTCACATTACACCGTTACTGATTTTCAGCATTAAATCTCATATTCTCTAATTAAAGCGATTGATTGCTCTTAAGCCCTTTCTCAGCAATCTACTGCAAGATATTTGCTCCTAAAATAAGATGGTAATCCTAGAAAGAAAACAAAACATTTTAGTAACATGAGCTGATTCATCAGTAAGAGGTGAAGGATACTCCCAGGACAATATTAAAGGAAGTTGCAGAGTGCCAGCAGCACTCTCGCTCTGAAAATCTAGTAGTTCTAAGTGTGCAGCGGAGTCAGGGCTCCCGCTGGAATGGAGACTAGAGGACAGAAATAAGAAACCAAAGGAAGTGACAGACTACTTATTTTCTTTGCCCATAAAAGAAGTTTTATATTGGGGAGATTATATTACATCAAAAAATTGTCTTTGGAATAAAAACGAGCAGAGAAAAAACCCAAGCAAATGTTAATGAAAGAAGCCATTTTCCACTCCAGGAAAAACAAACATTTTTACAAGGAAAGAAAACTTACCTTAGTATGTTGGCAGTTCTGTTGAGAAAGAATGTTGCCAAATATTTTTTGGAGGAACATAAATTAGCATAGCATGTTGAAAGTAAGTTATGTAGTAATCATTAAAATACAAAAGGTGATTAGCCTTTGTCTCACTAATACTTCTTCTAAGAAATGTAACACATAGAAATAATCTCCAGAAATTTCTGGAGTATATGCACAAAGATTTTGATGGCAATTATAATAGAATGTAGAAGCGAAGGGAGAGGAAGGGAATTTTAATATCTATTAGTAAGTGAATGGCTAAATTAACAAAAACAATCATAGTTATCAGGAGAAGAGGAAATGTTTTATGTGCTAATATGAAACTAATATATAATTCCATATGTACTAATCACACACACATATGTGATCCTGAAGTATAAATATCAAATTATTTTCAGTAGTTATCGCTGGACCTTGGGAACGAGGAGTGGGGCATGAGGGGGTACACTGTCATTTGTACTATTCTTCATATCAGTGTGTACTGTTTAGTAATACAAATTAAAATTAAAATACAAAAAATATTTGAAGGGAAATCATACCTCAATGTGTCTTTGTTTCTGTCAATCATTCTATTTTTGTATGAATCTATTCCTTAATGTAGAGGAGGGTGCATAGTGAAATGTTTATGTCTAATAGCCTTCCAGTCTGTTATCTTAAAATTGCAGATTTCTGGGTATATAGAAATGTGTCTTTAGTATACGGAGAAAGAATATACAATTAAGGTTGATAGTATTCCTACATATGTTAAAAAGGCACATTAAGACACTTAAAATAGCATGATTTGCTATTTAGAGATCAGATGATTATATGTTGGAAAACATGTGGATGTTCCATTTCCTAACTAATGGACATTATCATCCAGATGGATTTGGCTATAGATAGAAATGTTCTCCTAAGTGGTAATCAGTGCCTTTTGATAAAACATAAAATTACTCCTTGGTTGAAATAGTTACCTCAATTCTGGGCAGCTTCAGTCTCTTTTCAAAAGAAAATGTATTTGGCAAAAGAGTAGAATAAGAAATATTTAAGAAATTATAGGGTTTTTTTTTTCTGTTTTTTGTTTTTTGTTTTTTTTAACTTCTTTGGAATGTAGAATCTAGTGGCAATGGAATGGCTATGGTGATTCTGAAGCCAATTGTCCTGGGCACCTTTGGAAGATTGCCCTATGTTATTTATTGAACTTTACTTTCCTTCCAGATTTTTAAATGTTTCAAGGTAAAAAAAAAAAAAAAAAAATGTGTGTGTGTGTATGTATGTGTGTGTGTACGGGTGTGTAGCACACATATAAAACTAATGGTGACCCTATGGCTTACGCTTAGTTAATCTTTCTTTCGATTTAATACATGACAGACAATTTGAATTCATATTTTGTGGGATCTGAATTTTATATAATTTTGGACAATATTTCATCAAGAAAAACATTATAAAATTTTGAATACAAAATGAGGCAAATGGCTTCATGAGATGCCTCTATAAGTGAAGGACCAGGAGCTCTAGCTATGTTTGCCTCCTAGTTGAATCCCTTCTGGATAAATAACATGCTATCTACACCTTGTCATGATTCCCATACACCACCCTCCTCTCCCACTAGGACTACAACAGCCATATCCTAATTAATTCTCCTGCTTCCACTCTTGCCTTGGGACTGTTCAAACATCTTGCAGTAGCAATAACATTTTAAAATGTAAAACTGAGCATACCATATTCTGCTTATAACCCTTTGGTGGCTTCTCATTCCACTTAAAATAGAACCCAAATTCCATATTCCACTTCACCAACATGATTCCTGCCTGCCTCTTCAGTTCTACCTCACACAATTACCCACCTTGTTTATTAGGAGCCTGTCATACTGCTCTTCCTTCTGTTTTTCCAACATCGCAAGCTTGTTCCCATTTGGGGTCTTTGAACCACCTTGCCTCTTTTCCTGGGATGCCTTTTCTTCAGAGAGTATTCTGTAGCTATGTACCTCTTACTGTTCAGCTCACAGGGCATTCCCTCAGAGATGGCTTTACAACCTTGCAATCTCAGAATCACCTGCCCTTCCAATTATCACCACTGGCAGACATTCCATATTTTTACCTCAAATTAATACAGTCATAGTAAGTGTCACTTTTCTGTATTTATGTCTCTGCATACTTATCTGTCTTGTTCCATACCTGTAAGTAGAAACAAGGTAAATATTTTAAATGAATGAGTATAGTCATTATGATTACAAGCTGAACTAAGCCCAGCCCTTCTTGACAAAAGTTTATAGTCTATTGTAGACTCAGATATGTAAGCAGCTCAAGTCTGTATTGCTAACATATTGTTAGAGAAAGTTTTCTTTTACTTTTGCGGGAATTCTATAAAAGTTTACGATGGAGAAAATTTCAGGCTTAGTCTTTTACTGTGAATGGAAATGTATCAGATAAAGAGCGAAATTAAAAAGTCTCGGAGAGGCCGGGCACGGTGGCTCACGACTGTAATCCCAGCATTTTGGGAGACAGAGGCGGGCGGATCACGAGGTCAGGAGATCGAGACCACCCTGGCTAACACGGTGAAACCCCGTCTCTACTAAAAATAGAAAAAATATTAGCCGGGTGTGGTGGCGGGCGCCTGTAGTCCCAGATACTCGGAAGGCTGAGGCAGGAGAATGGCGTGAACCTGGGCGGCGGAGCTTGCAGTGAGCGGAGATCGCGCCACTGCACTCCAGCCTGGAGGACAGTGAGAGATTCCATCTCAAAAAAAAAAAAAAAAAAGAAAAAAAAGTGTTGGAGAAAGATGGAATAATATATTAATATTCAAATCAAAACTACTAAGTATGCATACTATTGATAGTATGTATACACATATAGACAGAATATCTGTCATATTATGTCCTACTATGTTATATAATAAGTGATAATAAATGCTATGAAGTGGAATAAAATGGAGTAAGGAACAGTGAAATGATGGGTTCACATGCTTTTTCACGCAAGCTGGTCTTTGGCATATTGGTTTCCAATGGCTGCTGTAACAAATTACCAGAATTTCATGAATTAAAAGAAAATAAATTTATTATTTTATATTCTGCAATTTAAAGGTCTGCCATGAGTCTCACTGGGCTAAAATCAAAGAGTCAGTAGGGCTGAGTTCCTTTCTAGAGATTCAAGAGTAGGATACGTTTGGTTGCTTTTCTACCTTCTAGAAACTGCTCTCATTCCTGGCCCATGGCCCTCTTCCTCCAACTTCAAAGTCAGCAAAAATGGATTGAGTTTTTACATGGCGTCACTCTGACCATTTTTCCTATTCCTCCTCTTCCATTTTAAAGGATCCTGTTACTAAGTTGGGCTCATTCTGACAAGCCCCAGTATAATCCCTCTGTCTTTTTAAGGTCAGCTGACTAGCAAGTTTACATCCATCTACAACCTGAATGACCTTTTGTCATGTAACCTAACATAGCTCCTGGAGATTAAAACATAGACATCGTTCAGGATAATAATTCTGCCTATCACACAAAGCTTTGCTGATAATTTGAGCACTGACATTTGACCAGTGGACAAAAGGAAGTAAGCAGGTAAGTCATGCTATCAACAGAAGACTTTCCACTAAAAGAGACAGAATGTACAAGAGCCTTGAGGTACAAGTGTGCTTGGCCAGGTCAAGAAATAGCTAGGAGATCAGTATCGCCTGGGAAGAGGGAGCAAAGGGAGAATGTTACAAGTATGGGCCGAGAGAGGTGGATTAGTGGGAGTGTAGATAGCTGGGATTGTAGAGGAAAGTGAGAACTTTAGATTTTACTCCAAGTGGGATGGGAAGTAATCAAAAATTTGTGAGCAGAAGAATAGCATGACCTAATTTTGGCTTTAAATAACGTAAATACTTTATGAAACAAATCAGTGCTAATGGATGTAAAAGGAAATATAGTAAAATTTTTAAAAACATTGAGAAAAAATATAAAATATAACCCAAGTAAAAGAATAAATAAAAACATGTTGATAACATAAAATCTTTTAAGACAATTTAATAGACATGAAACTGTGTATTTCATATATGTTATATATATATATCTTATATTTATGTGTGTGTTACAAAGTGTCAGAAAAAAAATACAACCTACAATAGTGAGAGGCTGACATATTTTAGATATTGACAGAATAAATTAAAAAATAAAAATTTAAGATATTTTAAAGTAATACAGTTTTTAAAAGTCCAATATTATAGAAAACAGTATGATATAACCAAGAAGAGACATGTATTTATTTCAAACACAATATATAGAATATGACAACAGCATGTGAGACAAGCTGAAACATAAAATAGATATATATAGTTATTCAGAAATTGGGTCTCAGGTCTGTTCATTTTCAAAAGCATCTTAAACCCATGGCCGTATTGTGCTTCGTGTAGCCTCAGTAAAGTCTCAAAAGGTTACCTGATGATTTTCCTCATTACATGTAATTGGAGTTTATTCTGAAATAAGAAACATTATAAAGATACTATTAAGATATAAGAAGAATAGACATCGATTATATTCTATAATTTAATCATGTATTACATACAATTGGAATTATTCTATCTGCCACTTATATAACCACCCTGCTATCTTCCTCATGAAGTATAGAAGGAAACACAAATGGTTTGCCCTGAAGGAGAATATTAGTTAGCTAGAGAATCAAGACAAATTCAGAAAGGATTAAGCATACCACAGGGCAAGTGAGTGTTCCATAGGAGTGATCAGATATCAACACCTATTGGTGCTTCAAGATGTGCCAAAACGAAAATGTTTTAACAGATGAACCAAATATGTTTTTACGTCCCCATCCTGAGGTTTCATGTAGAATGATTGCCATCTAGCTTCCCTAACTTGTTACTCTCTGTAGCATCACTGAAGTATCAAATAGGTAGTGTCTTATCAGACATTGACTACCTATATATTTATAGTATCCTTTTTGGCCTAATGGTTCTGTTCATATTCAATAGGAATTTCAGAGGCTGAAATAATCAATACTCTAGTATCACTTAACAGTCATATATAATCTAGCTCTGCTTCAACTCTGAATATTAGAAATAAACCTCATATTCCCTTTCCTGCCATTATCTTTTAGTGAAACATTTAAATCAACATGAGAAAATAACTTTAAAGAAGATAATAATTAAAATAATGCAGTATATTAATCACTATTTTTTGTATTTTTTTCCTTTTTTCCTTACATGTAGGTCCAGATGTTTCTCAAAGATTATAGTTTTTAGAAATTTAAGTAGTATATTTTTATTCCATAAATAAACGTAGTAAAATAGAATCCTTATGTAAACAAGTTGTAAGAATAGGTAGTGGTAATATAAGCAGGCATTTATTTTCAGGTTTAATTTATATAATTCCAGGTTGAAGTAAAACAACAGAGCAAAGATTTCAATAAGGGTAGAATTTCTAGATTATAATGAAAATGAGATTTATTTGAAAATATTATTGTAAAACTAAAGTTGAGAAGAATTAAAACTTAAAATGATGACACCTAGTTATTAAGGTTTTTTTATTTTAAAATATGCACTGGTGTCTATAGTAAACAAATACAATTAAAACGAAGGTGAGACCTTTTTCTTTATAAAAATGACTGCTATTAAAAATATTTGACGATAAAAAAATGTATGAGTAAGTGTAGCCTCTTTTTTTAAGTAGCATTATATACAGGTTCAAATTGTGTACAGTAAAATGTGGCTAAGTATACTAAACATCATAAATAATTCTATTTGCAAGTATTCATCCTAATAAATTATCAAAGACTTGCAATAACTTCTAGTAGAAGAATGCTAACTAAAAATGGGGAATAACTTAAATGGTCAACATAAGGGGCTGCCAAAGTAAAAAACATTTATTGATGAAATTCTATGCAGCCATGAAAATGCTACTTTGGAAGAATATTTATTTCCAATGTATTAGCTTCATAAAATATTTTTAAATGTAAGAACATTATTAATACACTTATAAAATACACATAAAATTAGGATAATATAAACTTAATAATATAGATAGTAGAATCCACTCTAGGGACATTTGATTTCTTTGTTTTACATTTTTATCTTTGTATATTTTGTAATGAATAATATAATTGTGTGATCAGGAAAAAGATATTTAAAATATGCTTTGAAAAGATCTCTCAGTGTTAACATCTTTTGACCTCATAACAAATGCAGATATCCCCAAGAATTTTATGTAACTCAGAATATATCTGTAGTATTTTATTCACATTTCTATACGTTAGGAGGATTATGGATAAATTATCTAACTGTCCTGCCATATGGTAGAAATAATTGGATTATTCTAACCATTTAATCTATATGTGTAACCAATTTTTTTTCTTAGAGTCCAATAAACTTAAACAATCAAAACTGATTGCAAGCTGTATATGTTATATCTTAACTTCCATATTGATAAATAGACCATTACAATCAATAGATAATATAAGGATTTCTAAAATACATTCCGATAATATAATGCAATTTGCAATCTATAGAACAAATGTATGGATTCTTTACTTGACCTTTAGTTTTAATAATTTCTCAAGAAAGGTTGTGCCACTGGAAGATACAGCCCTATAGTAGTCGACTTCAGACCATACGAATCTTTTTCTGCTTTCTCAGAGAAAGTCAGCTTTAGAAACTTGTTTAACAAACACATGGTAAAACCAGCTCAGAGGGGAAAATAACCTAATCAAGATATGTCAGTGGACAGGATGGTGGATGCATTTGTCATCTAATGATACTAAGGCCTAAAAAAGTCAGTTTCTTATATTCAAGGACACTCATGTGTTTGACTAAGCAGAGCCATTTGAGTTTAAAATCCTCATTTTAGTCAGTAATTAAAACCTGTTATTAAAATTCAGTGTTGGGCCAGGCCTGGTAGTTCATGCCTGTGATCCCAGCAGTTTGAGAGGATGAGGTAGGAAGATTACTTGAGTCCAAGAGTTGAAACTCTGCTTGGGGAACATAGTGAGAACATGTCTCTAAAAATAAATCACCATGTGGTCATGCATGCCTGCAGTGTTAGCAACTGGCTAGGCTTAGGAAAGAGGATCCCTTGAGCTCAGATATTTGAAGTTGTAGTGAGCTAAGATTGTGCCAATGCACATTTAACTTATATTAGTATAGTTTTTTTGTTGTTGTTTATTTATCCACTATGTCATACTGATTTTATTTCTAATCAAAAGATTTTTCTTTAAAAAAAATTAAACATTTTTCTAAATAATCCTTCTTTGTCTATGTCGTCTTTGCTTTTGTTGACTTTTTTGTTTTATTGTCAGTTTCAGACACTGTTATTCACATTTTGTTGACCAGAATTCAGTTTTGTCTTTAAAATTGGGAAGTGACAAGGCCTTTTGTGTATGTTATGGCACTATGTGGCAAAAAGGAATCTGAAACAGAAAAGAATAGTGCACCATTAGGTACTGCAGTGATTACCATACATGTGCATGTGCAACAGCATACTAAAAATCTAATTATCAAAATGAATAACTGAAAAAAATTCTATGCTCCTTAGTGCCAAAGTTGAAAGTGTAGTAATTGTCAACTGAAGTATCACTTTGTCTTTTTTGTTTCTGGAATTTTGGTAAGAAATATAAAAACCAAAAACTGATTTACCACTTTTCTCTGGCAGTGACTCTGTCCCTTTCATCCAGATTGTTAAGTGGAGGCTGATTTATAACCTTGCAGTGATTCACTACTTAAATTCTTCCTATGACGTATAATACTGATACCAAGAAATACATCAGGTAAAAGCTATGAACAAATACCATCCAGAATATCAATGCCAAAAAGAAAAATAATCTTTGTTATGAAACAGCAAGAAGAGTATAGACTTCCATTAAAAGAATAAGAAAAACATCCAGAAATGGCTCATTATTAAGACAATCCTTAACGAAATTGATTGTATTCAGTGTATGTTTCTGAAAGTAATATGATAATCTCTACAGAAATACATAAAACATATTTTCAAAAAGTCATCCTTCCTTTTTTTAAAAAATAAGTAAATAAAAATCAAGTAAATCATAAAAATCTGGCTAGATGAACATTTCCTTTGCATGATTAAAATTGGAAAGTTTGAAAGAAGAAAAGATATGATAAGGAAGACAGGATTGTATATTAAAAAGAATATATTTGAAGTAAATAGTACAAGTAAAAAAGATTACTAATGTGATTACTATCCAAAAGAAAGCTGCTATTTCATAATTTATATCAAGTAAATGTGTCATGACAAACACATTTTTGAAAGACAAACAGACCAAAAGATCAATGTTTATTGAAATTTTAAAAATATGTAGTATGGAAAAACATAAAAGTGATTATCTAATTTAGGAATAGGAAGTAGTAAATCAGTACTTACATAAAGGTAATGTATTATTTTGAATGAATATTTATAAGTAATTCAACAAAGGAGATTCTAAAACCATTAACACCAAAATGTAAAAACAAAATTTAATGAAATAGAAAAGAGTAAATGCAATTAATATAATAAAAGTTACTTTTAAAAAAGAATAATAAAATAGACAGCCTTCTGGATATTTGAACAATAAGTACTAAAATGAGATATTGTGAGTGAAGAGTAGTAAGAATGAAAATTGCATAATTGGAGAACAAGAAATACAAAATAGTTACATAAGTCTTCAAATTTACCAACAAGCTTTAAAATTTAGGTAAAACTGATGTCTAAAAATATATATTACAGATACTGACTAAACAGAAAAAAAAATTTTTAAGTGAAATAAATTTAATCAGCCCTCAAAAGTTTACTTAGCAGTAGGTTTACAAGCAGATTTTATTAAAACTTTGAGTAATATAAGCCCTGTGTTACAAATATTCTTACAGGGAAATAGGTCAAAAGGGAAACTTCTATGACTATATTTCAATACTAGTATAAATTTAATAACAGGGGAGCCAAGATAGCCACTAAGTGCTCTCAGGAAGAGTTTCTCCCACTGAGAGAGACTATCAACTAGATTGGCACAGTCCTTACAGATCTTCAAAAACAAGGCATTGGAGGGTGGAAGGGAGGAGAACACTGACAATGGGATGAAAGGGGAGGAAGCTGGCAACTGTGCATGGGGTTGCCAAGCATAAGGACCGGTTCCCACTCCCTAGTGACTTCCATGGAAAGGATGAGTAAAATAGGCATGGAGTGGCCCACTCTCATCACGGACTTTTGGGATCCTAGCTTTGGGAGACTCCACAACATCCATGGACATTTGAGTTGGCAGTGAGAACTACTCAGAGAGTTGGCAGAAACAGAATGACAGCCTGCATAGAATCCAGAGGACTTGGTATGGGAATAACTGCAGTGGAGAATGGCCAGGGCACCTATTCCCTAAGACTTGCTGCACTCATCTAGGTGGCTTTAGCCTTTGTTAGCTGCTGGTCATGGCCAGAACATGAAGTGTTGCCCATGGACTGGGGTCAATCTAATCTGAGCAGCCTGCTGTCTCTCAGCTCACTAAAGTCTTTGCCTGGTTGCACCCATTTACAGTGCAACCTCAGTTGCCCAACTGAAGCACTTGCAAGAAGCCACTGCCATAGCTCTTTCACTGGTCAACTCCACCCACCCATTAGAGCACTTTTGCAGACATAGCACCACCTGTGCACACCCACAGCCTCCCCCTACTGACAGCCAGCAAGTGCACTTTTGTCAGCAATCTCCATTGAAATGTTGTTGCAAGCAGACTGTGGAAACTCAGCCCCTTGAGCAAAGCAGATGCTTGAACTCAAGGGACTAGAGAACAAAGCCACAGGATTTGTCACAGCCCCCCAGGATTAGAGCACACCATCCAAAAGTGCTGGGCTGAGGTTTAGGTTCCCTGAAAGCTTCCATAAATGAAATCAATCAACTAAATCCAAATGATACCACAGTCAAACCCTCAAGAACATCAAAGAATATAAAAGCAAAACACTCCATCCCAAGACAACAACTGAAAGTTTTAAAGAAACATCAGCCCACACAGATGAGAAAGAACCAATGCAAGAACTCTGGCAACTCTAAAAGCCAGAGTGCCCCATTTCTTCTAAATGAACCTGAAGCTCTCCAGAAAAGGTCCTTAACAAAACTGAAATGGCTGAAGTGACAGACATAGAATTCAGAATCTAGATTGCAAGGAAGCTTGACATGCAGAAGGTTGCAGTCAAATTCAAGGAAAAAAGTACAGTGGTCCAAGAGTTAAAAGATAATATAATCATTTTAAGAAAGAACCAAACTGAACTTCTGAAAATGAAAAATTCACTACATGTATTTCAGAATGCAACTGGAAGTATTAATAATAGAATCAATCAAGCTGAAGAATAAAACTCAGAGCTTGAAGACTGCTCCTTCAAATCAACACAGGCAGAAAAAAAAAAGATTTTTAAGAAACTAACAAAACCTGCAAGAAATATGAAATTATATAAACAGACTAAACATAAAACTAAATGGCATTCCTGAATGAGACGGAGAGACAGCAAACAGTTTGGAAAACATATTTAAAGATGTTGTCCATGAAGATTTCCCCAACCTCGCTAGAGAAGTCAACATACCAATTCAGGAAATTCAGAGAACCCCTACAAGATACTATACCTCAAGACACATAGTCATGAAATTGACCATCCTCAAGACACATATTCAACGGGTTCTTCAAAGTCAACACAAAAGAAAAAGTCTTAAAGGCAGCTAGAGAGAAGGGGGAGGTCATGTACACAGGGAAGACTATCAGACTAACAGCAGACTTCTCAGCAGAAACCTTGCAAGTCGAAAGAGATTGGGGCTGATATTCAACATCCTCATAAAAGATAAATTTCAACCAAGAATTTCACATCCAGCCAAACTAAGCTTATTAGCAATGGAGAAATAAAATTATTTCCAAAGAAGCAAATGCTAAGGGAATTCATTAACACCAGACTTACCTTAAAAGAAGTCCTTAAGGGAGTAGTAAACATGGAAACAAAAGACCATTACCTGTCAACACAAAAACACACCTAAATACATAGCACACTGACACTATAAAACAACTATATACAATCAAGTCTACAATACAATCAGCTAACAACATGATGATAGGAAGAAATTCTTACTTATCAATACTTACTTTGAATGTAAATGGGCTGAAGGCCCCACTTGAAAGACACAGAGTACCATGTTTGATGAAGAAGCAACACTCAATAGTGTGCTGTCTTCAAGAGACCTATCTCACATACAATGACATCCTTAGGCTCAAAGTAAAGGGAGGAAGAAATATCTGTCAAACAAACAAAAAGGAAAAACGAGCAGGGGGTTCTAATTTGTTTCAGATAAAACAGGCATTAAATCAACAACAATGAAAAAGAACAAAGATGGGTATAACATAATGGTAAAGGGTTCAATTCAAGAAGAAGCCCTAACATCTTAGGATGCTAAATACATATGCACCCAAATTTGAGGAGCCAGATTCATAAAGCCAGCTCTTAGAGACCTATGAAGACTTAGATAACCACAAAATAATAGTGTGAAACTTCAACAACCCACTGACAGTGTTAGACAGATCGCCAAGGCAGAAAACAAAGAAATATATTTTGGACCTTAACTCAACACTTGACAAAAGGACCTAAAAGACATCTACAGACTACTCCACCCAACAACAGAAAACTCTTTCTTTTCATCTGCACACAGCACATGCTCTAAGATCAACCACACATTTGGCCATAAAGAAATTCTCAACAAATTCAAAAACACTGAAATTGTATCAACCACACTGTCAGACTACAACACAATAAAAGTAATCAATACCAAGAAGATCTCTCATAACTATAGAATTACATGAAAATTAAATAACTTCATCTTGAATGATTTGGGGGTAAGCAATGAAATTAAGGCAGAAGTCAAGAAATTATTTGAAACTAATGAAAACAAAGGTATAACATACCAGAATGTTGGGAACAGAGCTAAAGCAATGTTAAGAAGAATGGTTACAGTGCTAAATGTCTACATCAAGTATTTAAAACTATTTTAAATAAAGAACTTAACATCATACCTAGGGAAACTAAAAACTCTAGAGGAAACCAACCACAAAGCCACCAGAAGAAAAGAAATAACCAAATCTGAGTTGAACTGAAAAAAATTGAGACAAGAAAATTCATATAAAATATCAAGAAAACCAAAGTTGGTTTGTTAGAAAAAATAAATGAGATTGATAAACTGCTAGCTAGAATAATAAAGAAGAAAGAGGCGATTCCAGTAAACACAATCAGAAATGAAAAAGGTGACATTATGGCTGATGTCAAATAAATGCAAAAATATCCTCACATAATATTATGAGCACCTCTGTGCACACAAACTATACAGAAAACATGGATAACTTCCTGGAAATACACAACATCCCAAGATTGAACCAGGAAGAAACTGAAATCCTGGACAGACCAATAATGATTTCCACAAATGAACCAGAATTGAAAAACCTACCAATAAAAAGAAACCCTGGACTAGTTGGATTGACAGCTGAATTCTACCAGGCATATTAAAAAAGCCTGGTACCAATCCTACTGAAACTATTCCAAAATATCAAGGAGAAGGGATTCCTCCTTCACTCATTCTATGAGGTCAGCATCATTCTGATACCAAATCTAATAGAGATACCCTGAAAAAAGGAAGCTTTAGGCCAATATCTCTGATGAACATAGATGCAAAAATCCTCTGCAAAATACTAGCAAAATGTATCCAACAGCACCTCGGAAAGCTAAACCACTAAGACGAAGGAGGGTTTAATCCTGGGATGCAAGTTTGGTTCAACACATGCAAATCAATATGATTTGGCACATAAACACAACTAAAAATAAAAACTACATAATCATCTCAATAGACACAGAAAAAGCTTTCAATAAAATACAGCATTTCTTTGCGTTAAAAACGTTTAACAAACTAGACATCAAAAGGACATACCTCAAAATTATAAGAGCCATCTATGACTAACCCACAGCCAATATTATACTGAATGACCAAAAGCTGGAAATATTCACCTGGAGAACCAGTACAAGACAAGGATGACCTCTCTCACCACTCCTATTCAACATAGTGTGGGAAGTCCTAGACAGGGCAATCAGGGAAGAGAGATAAACAAAAATCATCCATATAGGAAGAGAAGAAGTCAAACTATCTCGGTTTGCAGATGATATTATTCTATACTTAGAAAGCCCAACAGTCTCTGCCCAAAGGCTCCTAAAACTGTTAAGCAATTTCAGTGCAGTTTCAGGATACAAAATTAATGTTCAAAAATCAGTAGCATTTCTATACACCTGGAATGTACAAGTTGAGAGCCAAATCCAGAACAGAATCCCATTCACAATAGCCACAAAAAGAATTAAATATCTAGAAATACAGCTAACCAGGGAAGTGAAAGATCTCTACAATGAGAATTACAAAACACTGCTCAAATAAATCAGAGATGACACAAACAAATGGAAAAACAATCCGTTTTAAGGGATAAGAAGAATCAATATTGTTAAAATGGTCATACTGTGCAAAGCAGTTTACACATTCAAGACTATGTCTATCAATCTACCAACATAAATTTTCTCAGAATTAGGGGAAAAAAACGTATTCTAAAATTCATATTGAACCAAAAAAGAGCCCAAATAGCCAAAACAATACTGAGAAAAAAAATATCACACACACATACACACACAAAAACAAAGCTGGAGGCATCACACCACTTGAATTCAATCTATACTACAAGCCTGCAGTACTATAGCATAGTACTGGTACTGGTACTAAAGCAGACACATAGACTAATAGAACAGGTTAGAGAACCCACAAATAAAGCCACAAACCCACAAATATCTGATCTCTAACAAAGTCTACAATAATAAACTATGAGAAAATGAAACTCTAATCAGTAAATGATGATGGGACTACTGGCTAGCTATAAGCAGAAGATTGAAACTGGACTCCTTCCTTACACCATATACATAAATCGACTTAAATGAATTAAAGACTTAAATGTAACACCTAACACTATAAAAACCCTTGTAGAAAACCTAGGAAATGTCATTTGGATGTAGGCTTTAACAAAGATTTTTTTTTATGAAGCCTCCCAAGGCATTGCAACTAAAATAAAAATAGATGAGTAGGACCTAATTAACCTACAGAGCTTCTGCACAACCAACGAAACTATCATCAACAAATAGCCAACATATATATTGGGAGAAAATATTCAGTAATTATGCATCCAACAAAGTTCTAATATTCAAAATATATAAGTAATTTAAACAAATCAACAAGCAAAAAACAAATAACCTTGTTAAAACGAGGGCAAAAGAAATGAACAGACACATCTCAAGGGAACACAAAAAGTGGCCAAAAGACATGAAAAAATGCTCATCATCACTCATCACTAGGAAAATGCAAATCAGCACCACAGTGAGATACCACCTGACATGAGTCATAATGGCTATTTATAAAAAGTCAAAAAAATATATATGTTGGCCACATCGCAGAGAAAAGGGAACATGTATACAGTGTTTGTGAGAATGAATATTAGTTCAGCCACTGTGGAAAGCAGTTTGGAGATCTCAAAGAACTTAATACATAACTACCATTTGACCCTGCAATTCCATGGTTGGATATATACCCAAAGGAATATGAATTATTCTACCAAAAGACACATTCACTTGTATATTCATCAGAGCACTATTAATGATAGCAAAGACATGGAATCAACCTAGATGCCCATCAACTGTAGACTGAACAAAACAAATATGATATACACACACAAAGAAACACTGGAATATTATGCAACCATAGAAAGAATGAAATCATGTCTTTTTCCAGAACATGAATGCAGTTGGAGACTATTTTCCTAAGCAAATGAATGCAGAAACAGAAATTCAAATACGGCATGTTCTCACTTACAAATGGGAGCTAAACATTGAGTACTAGATGGAGAAGATAGACACTGGGGCCTACCTGAGGGTGGTGAATGGAGGAAAGTGAGGACTGAAAAGTTACCTATTGGGTACCATCTTCACTACCTGAGTGACAAAACCATTTGTACACCATACCCCAATAACATGCAACTTACCCATGTAACAAACCTGCAAATGGACACTCTGAAGCTAAAATAAAATTTGAAAAAGAAAAGAAATTTTATTTTAAATTTAAGAATAAAGCCAAGCATAAAAAGTAATAAAACCGGGAAATAGAAAAATTGTTCCTGTTAACTGAATTACATAAATCCTAAGTTAAATAACAATCCACCTACACTTGTAAAAACTCATTACAAAATGTATTTCTTTTTTGCAAAATGTATTTCTTACACAATATATTCATCATAATCCACCCCGTGGTTTATTTTCAATATCCTCACTCTGAAATTCAGACTGTTGGAGTAACAATCGTATTAAACATTCCAAGTGACCATCATAGAGGAAAAAAATCATTCTAGCCTCTTATGAGTTAAGGATATCATTTCCGTTCATATCTGATTTTCCAGAAAAATCACTATGACCCTACCCAAATACAGTCAGATCAGAAATAAAATCGTACATCATGACCAGGAAATGAAAGAGTGAAGTTATACCAAATTAAACTGACTGAGTTTTGGAAAGGAAGCCTTGAGTAAAATGTGTGTGCGCACGTGTGCATGCAAACCACACACACACACATGCACACACACAGTTAAGAACCCTTGATAAAGATGTTATTTCATCCTCAAGAGATCTGATCCAATCATTTGCAGATGAAACTGAGTATAATTTGTGAAAAAATATTTTAAAAGGTGGACTATTCTCATTGAATATTTAAATATATTATTAATTTACAGTATTCTCTAGAAAATCATGTAGCATAATATAAATTGAGATATGCAGAAATATAAATAGACCAGAATTGAGATTCCAGAAACAGATAAAAGTGAAAAACAAAATACGAGTAAATGACACTAATGTTTCAAACCAGTTGGAAGAGTAGGGGATTATCAATCATAGTGTTGAGTTGCTCACCTTGCCATTTCAAAACAAAGATTAATCCTTACAAAGTAAATTTCAGATGAACCAGAAATATATATTTAATTAAATAAAACCATAAAATCACAGAAACCAGAAAATGAACATTTTAATAAAAAGTTATAGTATAACACAGTAGTTGAAATTCTTTATAGATTATAAAATCACGAAAACCAGAAAATAAACATTTTAAGAAAAAGTTATAGTATAACACAGTAGTTGAAAATCTTTATAGCTACTGAAAGTCAAGCGATCATGATTATATCTCTCATTCTCTCCAGACTTAGCTCTTGCCTCTGTAAAATAGACATATTAAAATTAACTAATAGAAGTTTTGAGAGCATTAAGTGAGATAACTCAATGTGTTCTTTATCATAGTATCTGCCACAGATAAAGCACTCAATTAATGATACTATTAATGTTATAATAATTATTACATTATTGAAAAGACATTTATAACATGTCAACAAAGCAATCTAGAGTAGAATAGGAATGGGCTAAATATTCTCAGGTTAAGAAGTAAAACTATTTTGTTCAGCTAAAAACAATGTACAAATGGGAAATACATAATGAAGTCTATTTGCTATTAAAAACCACTTAATAACAATAATATGGAAACAAGACAGTAAAAACTCAATTGAAAGGTAGAAATATCAGCATAAATGATGGAAAAAATAGTTCCAAAAATTTTCCCAATCACAAAGGTGACGAGAAAGCTGATGATATTTTTCAGAATCAACTTTTCCAGAACTCTGAAAAATAACCAAAGCAACCCAGATAATATTTATTCAAGAAAAATAGCTGAATTATAGTAAGAACAAGATTTTTGAGGTAATTTAACATGCCCTCAACTGATCCTTCTTTCTCTAGCTGTATGCATGCTCAAAAACAAAAACAAAAACAAAATCCTGAATAGGTCCTAAATTATCACATCTGGCTTATCTTGATCCTTATCCAAGCAAAATGAAGGATAAAAATGAGTTATCAACTGCCTGGCTGACTGCTGTAGTTTGCAACATTCACATTAAGATCCTTAGCAAAACAAAGAGACTTACTGGTTCCAGGAATTTAAGACTATCTCTGTTAATCATTAGATGACAACTAAACAAACAGCCCAGATTTCAGTGGCAACATAGGAAAAGGAAGGCAGACTTTACAGAATCACTTCAGAAAAGACATTAAATAAATATAATAAACAACCAATAGCAGTATAAAAATATTGAGAAGGAAGGAAATCAGATTTCAGGAGTTTTCATATAATATTATTTTAAATGTGACAGATTTAAAATTTCAGCACAATTTTCAAGAAATGAAAAGAAAAAGTATACCGATTCCAGAAAAAAATAAACAAAACAAAGCAATCAGTAGAAACTGTCCTAAAGAAGCACAGATATAGAATTTACTAAAGAAACTTTAAATCATCTACTTAAAGTATATTCAAACAACTAAATTATATCTAAATAGCTAGAATAAAATATAATACTTATCCTGTCTGAGGAACAGAAAAAAAAAAAAAACGACAAAAAATAAATAAACAGATCTTCATAGACCTGTGGGACACCATCAGACCTACCAATACACACACTAGAAGAGTCTCAGCAGAAGGGAAAAAGAAGGTGCAGAAAAATTATTTCAAACAATAATTATCAGAAATTCCAAAATTTGATGAAAAACATAAATTTTCACATCTAAGAATCTTAAAAAACCCCATAAATATAAACTCAAAGACAGCCACATGTAGAAACACTGTAATAAACTTGACAGCTAAAGACAGAGAGAATTTTTAGCAGCAAGAGAGATAACTCATCATGTACAAACTATCCACAATAAGATTAACAGCCAACTTCTCATCACAAACCACAAAAGTTAGAAAGCAGTGGGATGGCATATTCAAAGTGGTGAAAGAAAAAGATTAGGCTGGGCATGGTGGCTCACACCTATAATCCCAGCACTTTGGGAGGGCAGAGCCTGTGGATCACTTGAGGTTAGAAGTTCGAGACCACCCTGACCAACATGGAGAAACCCCCATCTCTACTAAAAATACAAAATTAGCTTGGCGTGATGGCACATACCTGTAATCCCAGCTACTCAGGAGGCTGAGGCAGGAGAATCACCTGAACCGGGGAGGCAGATGTTGCAGTAAGCTGAGATCACACCATTGCACTCCAGCCTGGGCAACAAGAGTGAAACTCCATCTCAAAAAAAAAAGAAAAAGCAAAAAACAAAAAAAGACTGGCACCCAGAAACTCTATGTGTAGCAAAACTACACTTTAGAAATGAAGGAGAAATTAAAACATTTCAATGGCTGGGAATGGCGGCTCACACCTGTAATCCCAGTACTTTGGGAGGCCGACGCAGGAGTTCAAGACCAGCCTGGCCAACATGATGAAACCCTGTCTCTACTGAAAATACAAAAAAATTAATGGGTGTGTTGGTGGGCACCTGTAATCCCAGCTACTCAGGAGGCTGAGGCATGAGAATTGCTTGCAGCTGGAAGGTGAAGTTTGCAATGAGCGGAGATCGTGCCACTGCACTACAGCCTGGGTGACAGAGTGGGAGTCTGTCTCAAAGGAAAAAAAAAAGAAATTAAGATATTTCAAGACAAAAATTGAGAGATCTGTCACTAGCAAACCTGCCCTATGTGAAACATTAAAGGGAATCTTTCATTTTTCTATAAAAAATGCTGGACACTAACTAAATTCCATATGAAAGCAAAACACAGCACTAGTTAAATAAACTACATAAATGTAGAAGGCATGTACATCCATTTTATTTCTAATCTTTTTTTCAATTAAAAGTCAGATAGACAAAGCAATAAGTATAAATACATATTGATAGGATAAAGGTGTAATTTGAATAACAGTAACAACAAATGAGAAGGGAGTGGATAAACATATATAGTAACAAAGATTTACATAGTGTTTAAAATAAGTTGATATTCATCAGGATTAGATTGTTATGAGAAAATATTGGAAAACAACTTAAGACTTAACATAATTAAAATGAATACATATAACAAGGTAATAAATATGCTGCACTAGAAACAATCTAACATAAAAGTCAGCAATACGAGAGGAATAGAGGAACAAATAATATAGCAAATATATAGAAAACACACATAAAATGTAAAACATAATTTCAGCAATATAAGTAATTATACTAAGTGTCAATGATATAAACACTAAAATTAAAAGGCAGAGGTGGGCAGAAAAAAATATAAATACGATCCAAACTATAATCACTTTAGAAAAAAAACACTATAGATTTAAGGACATAAATAATAGTTGGAGACTTCAGTATCCTACTTGCAATAATTTATAGAATGACTAGATAGATCAATAAAAAAATAGGAGACTTAAACAACATTATGATCCAAGTAGACTTCTAATGGTTATCTACAACACTTTATCCAACAACAAGAGAATATATGTTCCTCTGCAGATATAACATTCTACAGAATAGGCTATATCAGATTGTAAAACAAACATTTACATTTAAAAACATTGAAATCATGAAATGTAAGTCTCTGACCACAATGGAATAAACTAGAAATCAACAACAGAAGATAATATAAAAAATTCACAGATAATTGGAAAGAAAAGAGCAGATTCCTAAATAAGCAATTTATCACATAAGAACTCACAAAGGAAATTAAAACTACTTTGAGATGGATTAAAATAAAAGCACATCTTACCAAAACTTTTAAGATACACTCAAAGCAGTGTTTGGAAGGAAATGTATAGCTATAAATGAATATATGGAAAAAGCACATGTCTCAAATTAATAGCTAAATTTTTACTACAGAAAATTGGAAAAAGAAGAGCAAACTAAACCCACAGCAAGCAGAAGGAAGGACATAATATATATAAGAGCAGAAATTAATGAGATAGAAAAGGTAAAAACAACTGAACAGCGAAAAGTTGGCCCTTTGTAAAGATCAGCAAGTTTTATCAAGACTGACTGACCAACAGCAAAGGAGAGAAGACTTAATTTGCCAAATTCATGAATAAAATAGGATTATTACCATGGACTTTACAGGAATAAAAATGATTATAAGGGGATGTCACATACAATTATTTGCCAACAAACTAGATATATAAAATGGACAAATTTTTAGACAGGTGCAAGCTATCAAATCTGAGTGAAAAAGATAAAATCACATACATACAAAACAAGAGGTTTAATTTGTAATTTAAAAAACAGCAACAACAAATAAAACTTTCCACAAAGAAACATACAGGCTGAGATGGATTAACGAGGGAAATCTAACAAAGGTTCATAGTAAAATTAACAACTTTAATAAATTGTTCTGAAAAATAGAAAATGAAGAAACAATTCCTGACTCTTTCTGAGGCCAATATTATTCTGACACCAAAACCAGACCAGGATACCACAAGGAAATAAACTAATTAATCAATATGCTTCATTAATATGGACGCAATACCTTTCCCCAAAATACTAGCAAACTAAATTTAGCAACATGTGAATTAGAATATACCATGTCCAAGTGGCATTTGTCTCAAGAAAGCAAGATTGGTTCAATATACAAAAATCATTTAATATAACATACCACAGTAACAAATCATATATACCATAAGTGGGACAAAAACCACATTGTCATCTCAATAAATACAGAAAAAAATTGAGAAAACCCAACATTGTTTAATGATGAAAGCAATGACCAAACTATGAATAGAAGGCAACTGCTACTATATGACAACAGTCACTTATGAAAAACCCACAGATAACAACACATTTTATGTTAAAATATAGAGATCTTTGCCTTTTAGATCAGGAACAAGACAATGATATCTTCTTTTATCATTTCTATTCAACATCTTATTGGTAGTTCTAGCCAGGAGGTAGTTTATTAACTCCTCCAATAAAAATATATATATATGTAACAGCTATCCAGATTGGAAATAAAGTACTAAAACTATATATTTTAGAATGATACAAATGATATAAATAAAAACACTTAAGTAATTCAGTAATAAACTAGTAATGCTAACATACAAGTTCCAGAAAGAAGCAAGAGAGGAGATAAATATGAAAAAAAAATGTATTTTTATGCACTTGCAATCAAAATTCAAAAAATAAAAGTAAAAAATCATTGAAATATCATAAAGGATAAAATAATTATATATAAACTTAACAAAACAAGTGCAAAATTATACACTTGTTTAATAAGAGTACGCAAACATTGCTGAAATGATGTACAAAGTGCCTAACATAAAAAAAAAAAAAGACAGTCTGTTTTCTTGTACTGAAAGAATTAATATCATTAAGATTGCAATACTACCAAAATGTGGCTACAGATTTAATGAAATTGCTTTCAAAATATCAGGTGACTTTTTGCTGTGGTTGTTGAAAATTGACAAATTGATTCTAAGATTCATGTGAAAATTTAAGAAACCCAGAATAGTCAAAACAACTTTGAGAAAGAAAAACAAATTTGGATAACTCACACTTTCCAATTTCAAAACTGACTACTAATCTATTGTAATTAATACTATGTGATATTGGTATAACGTTAGACATAACATCATTAATTGGAATAGACTGTCCAAAATTAAATGCACGTAAGTATAGATAATTGAATTTTTACAAGGACACTGAAACAATTTAGTGGAGAAACAATTATCTTTTCTACTGTTGGTTCCTGCAAAATGTATACCCATGTGGAAATAAGTGAATTTGAGCCATCGATTCTTACCATATATAAAAATTAACTTAAAATAGATGAAATTACCCAAAGAACATACCTAAAACTATACGATTTGTACAAGAAAATATAGGTGTAAATATTTTTGACTGTGGATTAGGCAGTGGTTTCTTAGTTGTGACACCTAAAATTTAAGCAACAGAATAAAAATAAAGATCAAATTGCAATTTATGCTAACTTTTATAAATGTTACTGCTACCAGAGATACTTTCAAAATGAAAAGATGGTCCACAAAATGAGATAACATATTTGCAAAATATAATTTGAAATTCATATCTAGAATATATGAAGAGCTCTTACACGAAAATAATAAGACAGGTAACCAAATTTTTTAAATGGTGAAAGGATTTGAATGTATATTTCTCCAAAGAGGATATATTTTCCCAATACGATTATGAAAAGACACTCAACATCTTTAAGGACATCCAATCAAAATCACAGTGAGATACTACTTCACACCCACTAGGATGGCTATAATCAAAAAGTAAAACAGCAAATGTTGGCAAGGATATGGAGAAACTGGAAATCTTAGGTCTTGCTAGTGGGAATAGAAGATGGCTCAGTCCTTTGAAAATCGTTTGCAGTTCCTTATAAAGTGAAATGTGGAGTTATCATATCACGCAGTAATTCCACTGTTATATAATAAAAAAGACTAAAAATGTATGTTTACACAAAACACACACAAATGGTCCTATTAGCATTATTTATAATTGCCATATTTAGAAACAATCTAAATATCTATAAACTAATGGATGAAAAATGTGTTATATCTATACAGTGGAATAGCATTCAAGCATAAAAATGAATAAAGTAATGATGCATGCTGCAACATAGAAAAATTTCAAAAACATCACATTAAGTGAGAGAAGCCAGACACAAAAAGCCACATTTATATAAAATATCTGGAATAGAAAAATCTACAGAGACAGAAAGTAGATTAGTTTTCACCAGGACCTGGGGAAAGGGGCTAATGGAACATTAGGGTTAATGAGTGCCTATTTCTTCTTAGGGTGATAAAAATATTCTGCAATTAAATAGTGCCGATGGCTGACCAATCATGTGAAAACACTAACGACCACTGAATTGCACACTTTAAAAGAGTGAATTTGATAGTATGTGAATAGCTCAAATAAAAAATTACATGGGAAAACAATATCAGTTGGGAAAGAAAGTTAGCCCAAGTTTCATAAAGGGTATTGAGAGTTCATTAGAAATTAAAATACTTGATAAATGTGCAATCTTCTCAAAAAACATGTAAAACTTCTAAATTTGATAGAAATGGAAAATATTGAACAAATCCAGTTTTTGAGAAAGTATGAGGAGATCGACCTTTAACTCCTGTTGGTAGGTAGGTAGATTGTTCAACTTTCATGTGTGAACATTTATAAATATGTAACTGAATATAACATGTACAATGACTCTGATCCATTTATCTTAATTTTGTATTTAAATAAAATATATAATCATACCAGTATGCATATATAAATGCATGAGGAAATTTGACAATCACTCTTATGTTTTGAATAATTATCTGTCCATAATTAATTAAATTACAAAAGAATATATAGCAATCATTTAGCATAAAAATGTGAATCTGGGATTATAAGTACGGAGTACATGTTTGTTAATATTTTGAATAAAAAATCTTACAAAGCAAGATGCATTGTGTGATTCTATTTCTATAAAATGGTGAAGGAGAGAGAGGTGGGCAGGGTATAAAAGAGCCAGTGAGAAAGAGATCGAGAGACAGAAACATAAAAGTATTTTTCTAGAAAATGTTATCAAAACATAGAAATATTTTACACTGTTCCCTTGGTTTTTATCCAATCAGTATGGGTTAATTTACAAAACACTAAAGTTATTACTAGAAAGAACTGATAGCGAGAAACATTTTATGGTCTTCATTTTCAATATTGCTTTTTTTTAATGTATTAATTTACAAAACCAATTAAGTTATTAAAAAATTATTATTAGTATATAATCCTGTGTTACTTATGGATGGTAAACATTAACTAGAAACTATTTTCTGCTTTTAGAAAATCTTTTTAGAGAAACAACATTTAAAAATAGTCCTAATAAAAATATGTTCTAAGAAAAACTTTATATGACATTATATATTTATTTTACTCTCTGGCCCAAAGATAAAGTTACTTAAATTTCTATTTGTTTAATAAAATTTTCCCCTTTTAACTGATGCTTTTAAATTTTGAATTCCCAGCATACCAAATAACATTATTAAGTAATGGTATATTCTAAGCACACATATATATATAAGCAAATTAATTATGGTTCATATTCTAAGCATATATATATACACACACACACACAAATAGATTATGACACATGTTGCTTGTTAATGAACATGAAAAATGCTTTTCAATACTATAAAAATTGCTATTTTTGCATTTGGTTTTTTAATATGAGGAAAGCCCAACTTGATCAGTAGTTTTTAAGGTCTGTATCAGAAGGCAGAACATTTTTAAGACAAAGAAAGCTGATACGTATCTTCAAATCTCTTATAAATTGCAAATGGATGTTAGTGCCCACTTGGCTGTTGAGGTTTAAGCCTTAGATGTAATCAAGCTTGTCTACTTAGATTTTCTAGCAAATGTGGATTGCATTTATGGGCCAAATGGCTAGCTCGTCACACAAATTGACAGAAAATAAAGGGCCTCTTCCTATGCTCACTCAGCATGAAAACCGTGGCCTACACTGCATTTGTGGGTTTGAATTAGACAGAAGTTCCATAACACTTTTACTGTTAAACAAAAGAAAATGGAATAGAATTACTAGAAAAATTTAAAATATAAGGAACTTTATTGTATTAATCAGGTCAATGTTCTAAATTAAGCAATTACACATCATTAAGTTAGTATTTATGAGCTCTAATTAATAATTCATTTCCAATACATTTACTTAAAATTTGGGGGAATCACTGTACTTATTCAGTGAAGAGTGAAATAATTTAATTTGCTAAGCATTCACAATAAGGATAACATCAGTCTCTTGATTAGAATGAAGCATTACATGCAAATCAATTGAGGTCACTCTGGAGAAAGGAATCTCTTCTCTGTGGAGATTGGTGAGATCGGGGGATATTTTCCCTAGTCCCTCATTCATCTCTTGTTTATCTAAGATGTAGTGTCTCTGTCTACTTGCCTTTTGTTCTAGAGAAAAAACTATAAGATGACTCCTGGAATGGAATCACCTGAATTCCAGTCACATTTTAAACATCTTTCCCTGATGAATATCTTTCTCTGTGATTACTCATTTAAAAAATTAGAAGCTTTATTTTATAGTACTTTTTTCTCATTAAGTTATGAATTATCAGCTGCCTCATGGTAAAATAAACAGTAGTTTGCCAATGTGGCACATATTATGGATTTAGGAGCAGAGATTTACCAAATTGGCACATTTATGGTATAGTTAAATTTATTTGTATTGTCTTGTGTGAGAAAAATCTAAACAAATTGCAGATACACAGTTGAAGATATTTTCTAAATCAGGGAGTTATTTTAGTAATCTCTTCAAGATTGGTCTTTATTGGCCTGGGCAAAATAAAATTATGCTTTAATAGTTTTGTTATATAACTTTCAAAAAACAGCAATCGATGAGAGGAAGTGACTTTTTTCTGAAGAAAGAAAAGTGTTAATGGGAATTAAAGGCAGTCATTTATTGAGCAAAATTGAATTCAAAATGGCAAGATTGAATGAAAAGGAGGTACTAGAACCTAGAACCAGCTCTGTATGAGAACTCAGAATTAGCTCTGTCTTGAGGATTTAGTAGGCTTGTAGAGAAAATCATTGCTAAGTTTGGCAGGCAAAGCATGATAAATAAAGACAGTATAAAGCAAAAATGAATCAGTGGTAATTAGAATCAAGGGCACAGGGAACATGGAGCACATAGTGACATAAAATTCAATTCCCGAAGAAAGCCCAGCAGGTGTAAACTTGCTCCTTAGTCATCCAGGTCTTAATATAAAAAGATTTCCACTGTGGGAAATTGGACACAAGGAGATATGGATGAGAACCCGAATATGTCATAGTTAGACAGGGAGACAATGTTAGAGACCTTTAAATCCCTCAGTCCAAGATATGCTTTTCTACATAGTGAATATTTGGAATTAGTAGATACTTTGGGAAATGCATTGAGGCATAACTACCATACTACACTTACAACATTTAGACTTTTATAATATTTTTATACCTTCTGGTTGCCAATGGGTGCAGAGATATACAAGAGAAGTTGTCTTCCACTGATGGGAAGGCGGACATAGAAAGGTAGGCTTTGACCAACAAAAGGCTAGACAGTGACCAAAAAAGAAAGACTAGTTTTAAAATAGTCTCATTCTTAGAGACTTGTAGCCATGGACACAACTTAATGTGACAGAATAGTAGCAAAATAAATTACACGACTTGAAAGCAATTCCAATTCAGTTATGAAAGTAAGAATGTAACTTTTCCTTTTTTAGTAGGTATCTTATGTTCCTTCACAGAAATGTACACATATATTCAAGGGAAAAACATTTGCTTTTCTTTCAAGTCCACTTGTGTTTCCTTTATCTGAGAAACAATTTACTGAAAAAATTTGGATTTCTCATAGTCGCGATTTGGATTTTCTGCTTTCAGATCAAAGAGGCAATCTTTAGTTTCACAAAGGTTTTCTTTGTTTATCACATTGATGGACTTTACATTGATTAAATGCTAATCCTTACAAGTTTTCAGATAGCTGGACACATAATTACCACTATTATACTTCATTCAGCAGCCTGCACAGTTAGTGCTTGATGTAGCTGATGCTGCTTTTGATAGAAAGTTCGCCTGCTTTACAAGACTCTCCACTCTCCAGAATATGAATGAAAGGGATTGTGGTAGGCTGACTCCGTTTAACAACCCTGCTTATGTAATATGATCCTTATCAAGCAAATGGTGTGAATCCTGATTCAAATTTTAAAATTATGGTTCTTGATAAACAGTGCTAACCTCAAAGTGCAAATATGAGCTAAGAAATAGAGTAGAGTGTAGCAAGTGACTCTGGTTAATATGCTTAATTAAAGTAGTGGGTGAATATGTAAATATTTGAGGATCTGAAGATACTAGACAAACCTTAATTAACTGGATTGTGGGATTATTTTTTTATGCATTACCTATTACAGGAATTAGCAGACACTTCGGTAAATTCAACAATGTTTCTTTCCACTTAGATGTTATTTACTAAATAATACAGCACTAGGGCTTTTCTGATATTTTCATTCCTTTCTAACTAAAAACTCTTAAACAGGCAGATTATTATACTTATACAATTATATTACTGAATTTGCATATGTATATACCAAAATACTTTCTGTGGATGGGAACATCTTCCATAGCTCAGTAAGGCATTAGGCTTGCAGTGAATATGACCAGTGACGTATTGTTAGTTTGGAATTCTGTGTAGCCTGGTAAAGACTTTAGAAATGGCTCCTGATTCAGAGTATGATTATTTTGTGACAGCTGGTTGGTACTGGAACCAAGAATAAAGGAAAGAAGAGTACGTGATCTGCTAACCTAGAAGGAGAGGTAGAATGGGTCCAGGAGAAAGAAAAAAAGAAGAATATAGGAAGTAATAAAGTATTGTAATCCATGCAAGTACAATGGAGAAAGAAGAAACTATATACATAGACAATATTGATAATTTTATTCTCTTGAGTATGGAATTACATTTACCATCTGTGGCACCTTTCCAATTGCCAGAAATGACATGATCCCTTTGCAGCAGTGCTGTCTCTTCCTGAGATGAAACACAAGGGGAGAGAGGAGAACAGAAAGGGGAAAGGAAGGGAAGAAGATATACATGAATTGATGTTGATTAGTAGTGCTTCTGCTTGATTGAGTGTTAAGTTAGAGGAATTAAACAAATCAAGTGTCGAGGAAATACTTTCATCAAGCTGCCTTTTATTCATTGCAAGCTAAACTATTTACCAAAAATGGATGTTGCCTCCTTTTTGGCCACCATTATTTTTACAGCTGAATTCCCACATACCCTTTGAAAACTGATTGAATATTGCTCATGTAAATAAAAAAAATAGAAAACATTATTGCAACTCATAAGTGTGTCTAAATTGTTACCCAAATAATCTATAATTGTCTGGGAGAATCTACTTCAATATAAAAGGCTATACACAATGGAATGAATGTTCTTTCCTTGCTCTCTGATATTTTATTCATTTCTGACTATTACATCAATTTTATCTGTCAAACCTAGCTAGGTTAAGTTTATTAGTATAGTAATATTTGTATTTTATTTCTATTATAAATATACATACAGAAATTAACAATCACATATAACCTCACCTATCTGTCACCCAAGCTCACTAGTGGTAGTTTTGTGACTATTTTGGCATATTTACAGATATTTTAATGACTGCAAATATTTTACCATATGGATATATCATAGTTTATTTAATAATTTGCCTATTTTTGCACCTTAGGATTTTAAAGTTTTACTAGTATGAATAACTCAATATAAGGATTTTAAGATTTTACTAGTGTGAATAACTCAATATAAGGATTTTAAGATTTTACTAGTGTGAATAACTCAATATAAGGATTTTAAGGTTTTACTAGTATGAATAACTCAGTATAGGCTGCGCATGGGAGCTCATGCCAGTAATCCCAACACTTTGGGAGGCTAAAGCAGGCAGATCACATGAGGTAAGGAGTTCAAGACCAACATGGTCAATATGGTGAAATCCCATCTCTACAAAAAATACAAAAATTAGCTATGAGTGGGGGCATGTACATGTAGTCTCAGCTACTCAGGAGGCTGACGGAGGAGAACTGCTTGAAACTGTGAGGTGGAGGTTGCAGTAAGTCAAGACCACGCCACTGCACTCTATCCTGGATGACAGAGTGAGACTCCATCAAAAAAAAAAAAAAAAAAGAAGAAGAAGAAGAAGGAAGAAGCAGCAGCAGCAGCAGCAGAAGAAGAACTTAGTATATTTTGTTCTGACTATTTTTATGAGATAGATTTCTTAGAACATGATCTCTAGGTCAAAAGCTGTAAACTCCTTTACAATGAAATAAGCAAATCAATCTATACAGTACGATAACTTTCTATTGGTATACTCTCACATAAACACCTCTCAGATAAAGATATACAATATTTTGAATTCCCTAAGAACTCTTTTGTGCCCTCATTTAATATATAACCCTCCAAAGCATAACAACTATTTTAACTAACACTATACATTAGTTCATCCTTACTTTTAACCTCAGGTAAATGGAAACACTATTATGTAATTTTTAATATCTGGCTTCTTTCACTCAATATTTTTGTTTGGAAAGTTATCCATACTGTCGCATGTATCAATTTCTCATTCTTATTGTTATATAATATTTTTGTGTGTGAACATACACTATTTTGCCAGCCTACTGTCAAAAGGCACTTGAGTTGTTTCCAGTTAGGGGCTATTTGAAATAAAGGTATGATAAACATTCTTTTACAAGTCTTTTGTTGGCCATAAATATTTCTTTATGTCGCTCAATACCCACAATTGCAATTGCTACTTTATGGAGTAGGCATATGTTTATTTTTAGTATATATTGGCAAACAGATTTCCAAAATGTGTATGCCTAGGGTACACAATCCCTCCAGCAGTGAATGAGATGTTCAAATGTTTGACATTCTAAGCAGCACATACTGTTCATCTCCCATACTGGTAAGTATATATTGGTATGGTGCACTCTTATCTTATTATGATTTGAATTTGTTCCTTTTTTTGATGACTATCATGGTGAGTGCCCTTTCATATATACCTTAGTCATTTGAATATCTTTGTGACTTGCCTGAAGAAACTTTTTACCCATTTTTAAAAGTGATTATTTTGTCTTTTTGTTTTTTATTTTTTAAGGATATTTTATACATTATAGAATGTAAGTTATTGGTCAAATATAGATTGCAAATATTTTCTCTCGGCCTTTAACTTGCATTGATGAAGAGCTTTATTGTTCTATATCTTCATAACCCTGATAAACTGTGAGGGCTTCAGTCTATCTTTTGAAGTTTCCAATGTTTCTCGATGTGCAGGGACTCCACGATATTTCCTAATTTGGTAAATGCCTTAAAGAAAAGATCAGAACTCGCTCTTCAAGTAACAATTTCCTAAAAATCTGTGGGGCTCTGCCATATATTGGTCTACTTTTTATATCTTACCATTTTATTTATTTATTTTGTTGTTCAAAAGCTTTTCCTCCAGTTTGGTTGGGTGTATAATACTAGGCATATGGCTCAGTCTGTTTTATGTTGCTACAACAAAATAACAAAGACTGGGAAATTTACAATAATCAGAAATTTACTGGTGAAAAGTTCTGGAGGTTGGGAAGTCCAAGATCAAAGCAACAGCATCTCACAAGGGCCTTCTTGCTATATCATCACATGACAGAAGTCAGAACAGAAAGAAAGATTAAAGGGGCCTGAACGGGCTCCTTTTAATGGCACTAATCTCAACTATGAGGGCAAAACCCTCATGGCCTAATCAACTGGTAAACATCCCACCTTGTGCTGTGTTAGAATGGCAATTAAATTTCAAGAATTTGGGGAGTTTTGGAGTGGACTAACGTTCAAATAATACCAGCATACAATTATAATTTCTTGCTCAATTTTTTTCTTATTCTAAAAATTATACCTGTTATTTATTTTTTATGAATAATTAAGTTTGCTAGACCTCCTACATCAACGTTAAACAGGAATAATCACTGGTAATTTTTGTTTTAAGTTAAGGAACTTAACTCTATAATTTTTCAAAAAGTGAAATTATAGCTACTAGTTTGTTGTCATATTTTTTATCATGTCAAAAAATTGTAAAGTCTTTCATATCTAGATATTTGTAAAACATAATGCTTTTGTTTTTATAGAAATATATGCTTCAAATAAAATGATACAAATATTATAACAATAAGAAAACAAAAAAAATCACTCAATATGTTATCTGAGAAATCACCATTTTTCACAACTGGTATGTATCACTTTAGATACCTCTATACAGCTAGATAGAAGTTTAAAGTTAAATAAATATTGAGAAAAATTGTTTTTGAAAAATGGGATTGTAATCTTTTTATTTTTATAATTAAAATTAATTATAATCATAACTTAAAGGAAAAAATGTGTGAGGCAAATAAGAGTCCTGACATTCAATTTTTTTTGCAAAAGTAGTAGATACTAAAGTATCTCCCTAAAATTAACTTTGATTATGAAAACTTATGTTTCAAATGTTTCAAATGTTAACATAATCTACTGTCACCCTGCTTAAAATATGGAATTAACATTAACTCCCACTTATCCTTAATTACTGATTTTAAAATTGTAATTTTTTATCATATTTATCATGTTCTCATGGTCACAACAATTTAAATATTATTTATTTAGTATTTATAATACTTAAAGTTTAGTTTTGATTCTATCTCCACTAAATTTAGTATTATTTTGATTACTAGTTTATTTTGATTGCATTCTAATTTTGCTTTATTTTTCATTTTGTTCTTCGTTTTGTTTCAAACTTGTCTACTTCATTTCTCTAAATTTATATTTAGAAAAATGTCTCAAATAGAAAAATGTTATTTATTTTAAAAAGAGCAAATATTACAGAAGTACTTCAAACGAAATGCAGCAATACACTACCCCAACCCTTCCTCGATTTTCTCCCTTGAGGAACATGTTTTAAATGCTTAAATGATTAATTTACAGTCATATAAAAATTATTAAATATATTCTCCTTGTATAACAAACAAACAACAAAAAACTTAAAAGATAAACCTGTATTCCCCTTTGACCACATAAATGAAAAGGAAACATAGTACTTATATTAGTCCATTTTCATGCTGCTATAAAGAACTACCAATCATGCCTTCCCAACAGTTCCTCAAAGTCTTAACTCATTCCACCATTAACTCAAAAGTCCAAGTCTAAAGTTTCATCTCAGACAAGGGAAGTCCCTTCAACCTATGAAACTGTAAAGTAAAAAACAAGTTAGCTACTTCCAAGATACCATGGGGATACAGGCATTGGGGAAATTCTCCCATTCCAAAAGAAAGAAAATGACCAAAACAAAGAGGCTTTAGGCCCAGTGCAAGTACAATACCCAGCAGGGTAACCATTAAATATTAAAGCTCCAAAATCTCCTTTGATTTCATGTCTCACCTCCAGGGCATGCTGATGCAAGGAGTGGGTTCCCATGGCCCTGGGCAGCTCTACGCCCATGGCTCTGCCGGGTACAGCCCTTGTGGCTGCATTCACAAGCTAGCATTGAGTGCCTACAGCTTTTCTAGGTGCACAGTGCAAGTTGTTGGTGGATAATTTGGGGGTCTGTAGGATGGTGGCCCTCTTCTCCTAGCTCCACTAGGCAGGCCCCAGTGGAAACTCTGTGGGGGGGCTCCAAACCCACATTTTCCCTCCACACTGCCCTAGAAGAGGTTCTCCATGAGGGTTCTGTGTCACATGCATCCGTGTGAAGGGACCACCAAACAGGCATTGTGTGAGCAATAAAGTTTTTTAATCACCTGGGTGAAGGCAGGCTGAGTCTGAAAAGAGAGTCAGCCAAGGGAGATAGGGGTGGGGCCGTTTTATAGGATTTGGGTAGGTAGTGGAAAATTACAGTCAAATGGGGTTATTCTCTGCCAGCAGGGGCTGGGGTAACAAAGTGCTCAGTGGGGTAGCTTCTGTGGGAAGAGAAGGAATTTCACAAGGTAATGTCATCAGTTAAGGCAGGAACCAGCCATTTTCACTTTTTTTGTGATTCTTCACTTGCTTCATGCCATTTGGTTGTATATGTGCAGGTTTGGGCTCAGAGGCCTGACACTCTACCCCTACAGCAGATTTTTGTCTGGATATCCAGCTGTTTTCATACATTCCCTGAAATCTAGTCTGAAGCTCTCAAACTATTGCATTCTTCATACCCAAGGCCCCAACACCACTTGGAAGCCACCATGGATGGGGGCTTGCACCATCTGTAGCAATGGCCTGAGCTGTACCTTGGCCCCTTTAAGCTACAGATGGAGCTAGAGCAGCTGGGATGCAGGGCACCCACTCCCACGGCTGCACAGAACAGCAAGATACTGGGCCCAACCTATGAAACCATTTTTCCCTCCTAGGTCTGTGATGGGAGGGACAACTGCAAAGATACCTGAGATGCCCTGGAGATATTTTCCCCATTGTCTTGGCTATTTACATTTGGCTCCTCTTTACTTCTGCAAATTTCTGCAGCCTTGAGTTCCTACCCAGAAAATGTTTTTTTTGTTGTTGTTGTTTTGTTTTTCTACTACATGATCAGGCTGCAAATTTTCCAACATTTATACTCTGCTACCCTTTTAAATATAAATTCCAATTTTAGACCATCACTTTGCAAAGGCATATGAGTGTAAGCTGATAGAAGCAGCCAGGCTACATCTTGAATGCTTTGCTTCTTAGAAGTTTCTCCTGCCAGATACTCTAAATCATCTCTCTCAAGCTCGAACCTCCACAGTTCTCTAAAGCAGGGCCACAATGCCACCAGTCTCTTTGCTAAAGAATAGCAAAAGTGACCTTTACTTCTGTTCCTAATAAGTTCCTTATCTCTATCTGAGACCTTCTCAGCCTTGACTTCAGTGTCCATATCAATATCAACATTTTGGTAACAACAATTTAACCAGTCTCTAGGAAATTCCAAACTTTCCCTTATCTTACTCTCTTCTTCTGAGCTCTCTAAACTGTTCCAGTCTCTGCCTGTTACCCAGTTCCAAAGTAGTTTCCACATTTTCAGGTATCTTTATAGCAGTGTCCCACGTACCTGGTACCAATTCTCTATATTATTCTGTTCTCACACTGCTATAAATAACTACCTAATACTGGGTAATTTACGAGGAAAAGAGGTTTAATTGACTCACAATTCCATACACAGTACAGGAGGCATGGGTAGGAAGCCTCAGGAAACTTACAATCATGGCAGAAGGGTGAAGGGGAAGCAGGCAGTTCTTCACATGGCCAGCAGGAGACAGAGAGGAAGGGAAAGTGCTACACACTTTTAAACAACCAGATCTCATGAAAACTCACTCAATATCATGAGAACAACAAGGAGAAAATCTGCTTTCATGATCCAATTACCCCCTACCAAGTTCATCCCCCAACACTGGGGATTAAAATTCAACATGAAACTTGGGTGGGTACACAGAACCAAACCATAGTTCTGTAGCTATTGTAAATGGGATTGTGTCCTCGATTTGGCTCTCAGCTTGAACACTATTGGTATATAGAAATACTACTGTGTTTTGTACGTGGATTTTGTACCCGGAAATCTTTCTAAAATCGCTTAATAATTCTAATAACTTTTTAGCAGAGTCCTTGGGGATTTCTAAGTATAGAATTATATAACCAGACAAGAGATAGTTTCACAAGTTCTTTTCCTATTTGGATATCTTTCATTTCTTTATCTTGCCTGATTGCTCTGGCTACCACTCCCAATGCTGCATTGAATACGTTGTGGTGAGCATGGGTATCCTGGTCTTGCTCCAGTTCTCAAGAAAAATGCTTCCACTTTCGTCCTGGTCAATATAATGTTGCCTGTGGGTTTGTCATTGATGACTGTTATTATTTTCAGGTATATTCCTTTGATGCCTAGTTTCTTGAGAGTTTTTTTAAATCATGATGAGATGTTAGATATTTGTTAAAAGATTTTTCTGCATCAATTGAGATTATCATATGGTTTTTATTTTTAATACTATTTATGTAGTAAAGAAAATTTATTGATTTATATATTTTGCACCAACCTTGCATTCCAGGAATGAAGGCTACTTTATCATGGTGAAATAATATTTTGTATGCTATTAGATATGGTTTGCTAGTATTTTATTGAGGACTATTGAATCCGTATTCATCAGAAATATTGGCCTGCATTTCTCTTTTCTCATTGTGCCTTTGCCAGGTTTTGATATCAGGGTGATGCTGGTTTCATAGAATGAATTAGGGAGGAGTCGATCCTTCTCAATTATTTAGAATAGTTTCAGTATAATTTATACAAGGTCTTTTTTGTACATTTGGGAGAATTTGTATGTGAATCCCTCTGCTCTGGGACTTTTTTGGTTGGTAGATTTTCATTGCTGATTCAATTTTGTCACTTGATAATGATACAGAAGTTAAGAAGGAATCCCTTAGGCACATAGTGAGGGTACAAAAGTCCTTGGTAAAGCTTTTCTCTTTAATGAAAAGCAGCCCAAAATTATTGCACAAAGAGTAGCCTGTAAAGTCAAGCTACAGACATTGAAAAGGAAGCTGGGAGCCTGCATGGGTGAATGCCAGCAGGAACTAGAGACTAAACATGTTCAATATGGTAGCTCCATCTTCCCTTGTTTGCCAGCCACATGTACAGTAAGAATCAGACAAGTGGTGTGGATCAACTGGAAATCCATTTGCATAATAAGATTAGGGTGGGGCAAACAGCCTTCCCCTCATGCTATGTAAATGGCATACCTGATCAAATCACTCTGTGAGCCCAATGTAAATCAGATACCGCCTCGTCAAACCTAACTATATAATTTGGTGCATCTGCCATGTCCTGGTCTGTTTCACTCAGAGATCCCTTTCATTCTCTTCTGCCTATTAAACCTTCCCACACTAAACTCCGCATGTGTGTCCGTGTCCTAAATTTTCCTGGTGCATGACAATGAACCCTAGGGTATATATCCAAACAATGTAGCCACTTCAATATTGATCTATTCCATGTTTCAATTACTTACTGATTCAGTCATTAGAGACTACACGTTTCCAGGAAGTTATCTATTCTCTGTAGATTTTCTTGTATCTGTGCACAAAGGTGTTCACATTAGTCTGAGGATCTTTTGTATTTTTATAAAATTGGTTATAATGCCAATTTTTATCATTTCTAATTGTACTTATTTGGATTTTCTCTCTTTTTTTCTTTGTTAATCTATATAGCCATCTATGGATCTTGTTTATCCTTTCAAAAAACCAACATTTGCTTATGTTGATACTTTGCATAGATTTTTGGATGGATTCAGTTCTGCTCTAATTTTAGTTGTTTGTTTTCTTTTGCTAGCTTGGGGTTTAGTTTGTTTTCTAGTTCCTCTAGGTGTAATGTTTGGGTTAACTTGAGATCTTTCTAACTTTTCGAGATGGACATTTAGTGCTATCGACGTTCCTTTTTTTTTTTTTTTTTTTTTTGAGATAGAGTTTCACTCTTGTCTCCCAGGCTGGAGTGCAATGGCAGGATATCTCGGCTCACTGCAACCTCTACCTACTGGGTTCAAGCAATTCTTCTGTCTCAGCCTCTTGAGTAGCTGGGATTACAGGTGCCTGCCACCATGCCCGGCTAATTTTTGTATTTTTTAGTAGCAACGGTGTTTTACCATGTTGGCTAGGCTGGTCCTGAACTACTGAGCTCAGGTAGTCCACCTGCCTCAGCCTCCCAAAGTGCTGGGATTACAGGCGTGAGTCAACATGCCCAGCCTAAACTTTCCTTTTAACACTGCTTTTCTGCAGTGTTATGTATGTTTCATGTGCACATGAAAAGAATGTATATTCTGTGTTTGATGGGTGGAGTACTTTGTAGATATCTAGTAGGTCCAATTAGTAAAGTGTTGAATTTAAGTCCAGAATGTGTTTGTTAGTTTTCTGCCTCAATTAATTGTCTAATAACGTCAGTGAGGTGTTCAACTCCTCTATTTTTATTATGTGGTTGTCTATGTCTTTTCGTATATAGAGAAATACTTGTTTTATAAATCTTGATGTTCAATACTGGGTGCATATATATTTAGGGTGCTTATATACTAAGTCTTCTTATTGATTGAGACCTTTATTATTGTGCAATGCTCTTCTTTGTCCTTTTTCATCATTTCTGGTGGAAAATGTTTTGTCTGAAATAAGTACAGTAAATACTGCAATACTGCTGTCTTTGGTTTTGCATTTGTATGGTAGAACTTGCTCCAACCCTTTATTTTGAGCCTATGGGTGTGGTTACATGTGAGACAGCAGACAGATAGTCTTATTTTTTTTTAATCCAACTTGCCACTCTGCACCTTCATGTGGAAAGTTGAAGCCATTTACATTCAAGTTTAAAACTGGCATGTGTGACTTGGTTGTATTACAAAGTTGCTTCCTGTTTGCTTTGTAGTTTCTATTTTGTGGTTGCATTACAGAGTCTGCAGGCTATATATTTATGTATGTTTTTGTGATAGTAGGTATCTTTGTTTTGTTTCCATGTTTAAAACTTCATCAAGGATCTCCTGTAAGGCTGGACTAGTGGTAACGAATTCCCTTAGCACATGTTTGTCTGTAAAAGATTTGATTTCTACTTTGCTTTTCAAGCTTGGTTTAGCAGTGTATGAAACTCTTGGATGAAATTTCTTTTCTTTAAGAATGGTGAAACAGTTTCCAAATATCTCCTGGCTTATATAGTTGCTACTGAGTTTATCTACATTCTGAACAATTGCTGTTGCTACTGTTGAATTTTAATAACATATATGAAATCTTCAATAAGGAATAACTGCATTATTTTTATATTAATAAACATTATAATTTATACAATATTTTAATTTGGAGTACTCCCAATTATACTGTCACCCAGACACAAAGACTCAAGACACATGCATTCATTGTGAGAAGAAAAAAGTTTATAATATCTAAAAGCCCCATTCAATGGACAGCAACTCAAAGGTTAGAGGAACACCAACCCACATAGATAGGAAAGAATCAGTGCAAGGATTCTGTCAACTCTAAAAGCCAGAATGACCCATTACACCCTAATGAGGCCAGGAGCTCCCAAGCAATGGTTCTTAAACGGAGTGAAATGATTGAAATGAGAGACGCAGATTTCTGAATATGGATGGCAAGAAAACTCACAAATATTCAGGAGAAAGTTGAAACCCAATCCAAGGAATCCACAGAATATAGTAAATGGATCTAAGAGCTGAAAATTGAAAGAGCCATTTGAAGAAAAGTCAAACTAAATTTCTGGAACTAAAAAGTTCATTACAAAAAATTTTAAGTAAGTAAGAAGCATTAATAGCAGACTAGGACAAGATGAGAAAAGATTCTCAGATCTCTAAGACCAATTCTTTGAATCAACTCAGTCAGACAAAAAAACACATAATAATAATAATTAAGAAAGACAAACACAGCTTCCAAGAAATATGAGATTATATAGAGAGACCAAATCTATGACTCGATGTTTTCCTGTTAGAGAAGGACAGAGCATAACTTGGAAAACACATTTAACGCATTTGAGGATATAGTCATTGAAAATTTCCCCAATCTCACTAGAGAAGTTGACAAGTAAATTTAGAAAGTACAGATAATCTTTGTGAAATACTATCATAGGCAACCATTCCCAAGGCACATAATCATTAGATTCACCAGGATCATCATGAAAGAAATAATCTTAAAGGCAGCTAGATACAGGGGTCAGTTCTTATACAGAGAGAACCCCATCAGGCCAGTGAGAGACCTCACAGCAGAAACCTTACCAGTCAGAAGAGATTAGGGACCTATTTTCAGATTCCTTAAAGAAAATAAATTCTAACCAAGCATTTCATATCCCACCAAATTAACCTTCATAAGGTACAGAGAAATAAAATCATCTTATACAAGCAAATGCTAGGGGAATTAATTACAACCAAACGTACATTACAAGAGGTTATTTAAGGAGTGTTAAACACGGAAATAAAAGAAACACCTGTTACCACAAACAAAAACACTCTCCAGCACATAGCCCTCAGACTCCATAAAGAAACTACTCAATCAAATCTACAAAACAACCAACTAACAACAAAATGAGAGGAACAAAATCTCACGTATCAATACTAACACTGAATATAAACAGTCAAATACCCCACTTAAAAGGGATAAAGTGGCAAACTGGATACAAAGACAAGGCCCAACTTTCTGCTTTCTTCAAGAGACCTATCTCACATGTAACAACACCTGTAGGCTCAAAATAAAAGGGTGGAGAAATATCTACCATGCAAACAGAAAAGAAAAAGAACAGAAGTTGTTATTCTTATGTCAGGTAAAACAGACATTAAACCAGTAACAAATAAAATGGACAAAGAAAGGCTTTACATAATGATGAAGGGTTCAATTCAGCAAGACTTAACTATCCTAAATATACATGCACCAAACATTGGAACACTCATATTTATAAAACCAGCCCAGCTTAAGCAATGCAAACATCTAGACAACCATACAATAATAGTGGGAGACTTCAATACCCCATTCATAGCATTCATAGCATTAGACAAATTATCAAGGCAGAAAATTATTTTTAAAAATCTAGACTTAAACTTGGCACTGAATCAACTGGACCTAATAGACATCTACAGAACACTCTACTCAACAACCACAGTATAATTATTCTCATCTGCACATAAAACATTTTCTAACATTGACTACATGTTTTGTTATAAGCAAGTCTTAATAAATTCAAAAACATCAAAATCATACCAAGCACACTTTCAGATCACAGTGCAATAAAAATGAAAATCAATATCAAGATCTCTCAAAGCTACATAAATACATGGCAATTACACAACTTGCTTCTGAATAACCCATGTTAACATTGAAATTAAGCACCAAACCAAAATATCTTTTGAAATTAATAAAAATAGAGACACAACTTACCAAAATCATTGGGATGCAGCAAAGACACTGTTAAGACAAATGTATACAACACAAAATGCCTTTATCAAGAAGTTAGAAAGATCTCAAATAAATAATCTAATATTGCACGTAAAGGAACTAAAAAACAAAAAACAAAAAACCAACTCTAAAGCTAGCAGAAGAAAACAAATGACTAAAATCAGAGAGGAACTGAATGAAATTGAGACACAAAACTCCTTAAAAGAAGATCAACAAAGGCTGGGCGCTGTGGCTCATGCCTGTAAACCCAGCACTTTGGGAGGCTGAGGCGGGCAGATCACAAGGTCAGGAGACCGAGACCATCCTGGCTAACACGGTGAAACCCCGTCTCAAACTAAAAACATAAAAAATTAGCTGGGTGTAGTGGTGGACACTTGTAGTTCCAGCTACTCGGGAGGCTGAGGCAGGAGAATGGCGTGAACACGGGAGGCGGAGCTTGCAGTGAGCCGAGATCCCGCCACTGCACTCCAGCCTGGGCGACAGAGCAAGACTCCGTCAAAAACGAGCAAACAAACAAAAAATCAACGAAATCAAGAGTTGGTTGTTTGAAAAAAAATAAGTATGAATAACAGACTGTTAAAAAGATTAACAAAGAAATAAAAGGAGAAGACACAAATAAGTACAATTAGCAATGACAAAGATGACATTATACCCAATGTCACAGAAATACAAAATATTCTCAAAGAGTATTATGAACACCTCTATGCACACAAATGAGAAAATCTAGAGGAAATAGATATATTTCTCAAAACATAAAGCCTCCCAAAATTGAACCAGAAAGAAAATGAAAACTTGAACTGATGAATACCAAGTTCTGAAATTGAATAAGTAATAAACTTACCGAATTAACAAAAGCACTGAGCCAGATGGATTCAGAGCCACATTCTACGAGATGTACAAAGAAGAACTGGTGTGAATGCTACTGAAACTATTCAAAAAAATCAAGAAAGAGGGGACTCCTCCTGAACTCATTCTATACATCGAGAATCATTAAGAAAACAAAATATGACAGTTACACAAGGAAAAAAGGAAACTTCAGGCCAATATCTCTGATGAATATAGATGCAAAAATCCTTAACAAAATACTATAAATTGAATTCAGCACCACATCACAAAATTAATATATCATGATCAAGAAGGCTTTATTCTTGGCATGCAAGGCAAGATATGCAAATCAATGAATGTGATTTATCATATAAGCAGAATTAAAATCAAAATCCATGTGATCATCTCAATAGAGTCAGAAAAGACTTTCAATAAAATTCAACATAACTTTATGATAAAAATCCTCAACAGACTAGGCATTAAAGGAACATATCTCAAAATATTTCATTGATTTTGTTTTGTTTTGCTTTTTTTGTTTTTGACGGAGTCTTGCATCTATGATAACAAAACAGTCAACATGATACTGAATGAACAATTGTTAGAAACATTCTCCTTGAGAATTGTAACAAGACAAGTTTCCACATTCACCACTCCTATTCAACATAGTACTGGAAGTGCCAGTTAGAGTAATCAGGCAAGAGAAAGAAAAAAAAAAAAAAATGTATCCAAATCTGAGAAGAAGTTAAAGTATCTCTCTTGACTGATAATATGATTCTATATCTAGAAAACCCTAAAAACTCCAACAAAAGCCTTCTAGAACTTATAACAACTTCAGTAAAGTTTCAGAATACAAAATCAAAACACAAAAATCACAAGTGTTTTTATATAACAATAGCATTCAAGCTGTGAACTAAATCAATAAGACGATTCTATTTACAATAGCTACAAAGAAAATGAAATAGCTGGTAATACAGCTAATCCAGGAAGTGAAAGATCTCTAAAAGGACAACCACAAAACCCTGCTGAAGGAGATCATAGGTGACACAAATAAATGGAAAAATCTTCTATGCTCATGGATTGGGAATAAAAAAATGTTAAAATGGCCATACTGCCCAAAGCAATCTACAGATTCAATGCTATTATTATTAAACTGTCAACCTCATTTCCCATATAGCTGGGAAAAAATACTCTAGATTTCATACGGAACCAAAACAGAGCCCAAATAGCTAAGAAAATGCTAAGCAAAAGAACAAAGCCAGAGCCATCACATTACCTGACTTCGAACTATATTATAAGGCTGAAGTAACCGATATATCGTGGTGCTGGTACAAAAACAAAGACCAGTGGGACAGAATAGAGAACTTAGAAATAAAGCTACACACCTACAACTCTCTAATGGTTGAAAAAGTCAACAAAAAAGGCAATGTGGAAAGAATTCCCTATCGATAAATGGTGCTGGGATGGCTGGATAGGCATGTGCAAAAGAAAGAAACTGGATTTCCTACCTTTTACTATATACAAAAATCAACACAAGATGGATTTAAAAATTAAGTGTAAGACCTCAAACTATAAAAATCCTAGAAGAAAACTTAGGCAACACCTTTCTTGATATTGACCTTGGCAAAGTTTCTTGGCTAAGTCCCCAAGAGGGACTGCAACAAAAATGAAAATTGACAAATGGGACCAAATTAAACTAAAGAGCTTCTGCACAGCAGAAAAACAACAAAAGTCTTCTAGAACTTATAACAACTTCAGTAAAGTTTCAGAATACAAAATCAAAACACAAAAATCACAAGTGTCACAACAAACTATCAACAGACAACAGAATGGAAGCGAATATTCACAAACTACGCATCTGACACAGGTCTAATATCCAGGATCTATAAGGAACTTAAGTCAACAGGCAAAATGCAAACAATCTCATTAAAAAATGGGTAAAGGACATGAGCAGAAACTTCATAAAACAGAACATACAAGGAGCCAACACACAGTTTAAAAATACTCTGCATCATTAATCATCAGAGAAATGCAAATCAAAATCACAATGAGATATAATCTCACATTCATCAGAATAGCTACTAAAAGGTCAAAAAGCAATAGATGCTGGTGAGGCTGCAGACCAAAATAAACCTCTATACACCATTGGTGTGATGGCAAAATTTGTTCAGCCTCTGTGAAAAGCAGTTTGGAGATTTCTCAAAGATCTTAAAACAGAGCTACTATTCGACCCTGCAATTCCTTTACTGGATATATACCCATTGGAATATAAATCATTCTACCAAAAAGACACATGCACTTTTATGTTTATCCCAGCGTTATTCACAATAGCAAAGACATGGAATCAAGCTAGGTGCCCATCAGCGGTGGATTGAATGCAGAAAATATGGGACATATACCACTTGGAATACTACGCAGCCACACAAAAAGCATGAAGTCATGTCCTTTACAGTAACAGGGATGCAACTAGAGGCCATAATCCTAAATGAATTAATTCAAGAACAGAAAACAAAATACCTCATGTTTTCACTTATAAGTGGGAATTAAACACTGAGTGTACATGGACGTAGAGATGGAAACAATAGGCACAGGGACTCCTCTAGGGAGGAGAGAGCCAGTGGGGCCTTGTGGTGAAAAACTACCTCTGTGCTACTATATTCACCAGCTGGGTAATGAGATAATCTGTACCCCAAACCCATCACACAATATACCCATACAAGAAACCTGCAATGTAGCCCCTAAATCTAAAATAAAAGTAGATATTACAAAAAAAATGAAAGAGAAAGAAAGAAAGAAAGAAAGAAAGAAAGAAAGAAAGAAAGAAAGAAAGAAAGAAAGAGAGAAAGAAAGAGAAAGAAGGAAAGAAAGAAAGAAAAAGAAAGAAAGAAAGAATTACTCAAGGTGCTGCGTTGTACAGTTTCTGTCTCCTACCTCTGTGGCCCTGTGTTTATATAGCATATTCAAAATTAAAATGATGTTATTGTGACTGCAAATATGAGCTTTTATAATTTTGGCATTCTTCTGCCTGCTTGAAATATTTATTTTTATTATTTGTTTTTTATGAAAGAAACATTTGAAAGCTGAATTGAACAATATTGCAATTTCTAGGATTTTGTTACTGTCGTTGGTTTGAAATCTTAATTTTAGGATCTGCCAAATTCATCCTGATCATTTAGACTTTTCTTAACTGTTTACATATGTGTTTCTCAAGTGAAAGAAAACATTTGAGAATGTAAATAATAAAGAGAAAGTGTTTTGCATTAATCATGAGTGAAGATAAATGGACATGTGAATATATAATTTGTTTAACTTAAAATGCTAAGAAGACACATTTTCATGAAATCAATTTATAGAAATTAAAGATAGAAAACTATGATGTTCTTATTTATTGTTGATTACAAATCAATAAGTAGATATTTCAAAAATACATTAATATATTTAAAATTTATGAATCTATTGCATTTTCACTTTCTATACTATAATATTTATATGGTGTTATATTTTAATGTCTTTAAATATGCAATCTAATATTTTAATAAATACACATACCTATACATAAAATTTAATAAACACAAATTTTCACTGGCTGTATTTCTTTTCTGGACATTATAATTTGTACAATGACTTCATGAATTTATTGAAAACAAATTTTTCATATGTAGACTGAGATTTTAAATATGATCTGTTCTAAGTGTAAAAAACATACTAGGTACATCACTGACCTACAGTTTACTTGAATCAGTACATCTTTTTAGTTTGATAATTATCACTTCTTGCACAGCTTCTAGATACTCGGGGATTATAGTTTGTTTTTGTTTTTGTTTTTGTTTTTGTTTTTCCGGAGCAACCTTGTTCTTTCAGGTGGTTTTGTTTGACAGAATCTACAGTAACACCAGGGCAATTTAATCTCAGTCTAACTCTCTCTCTTTCTGTCTCTCTCTCTCTCTCTCTCTCTCCCTCCCCTGTCCCGTGTGTGTGTGTGTGTGTGTGTGTGTGTGTGTGTGTGTTGATTACAATGAATGTACAGAAAGTCATGTGGGGTTTTGTTTTGTTTCACTTATTTTGCCATGAAGTGGTTCCTTCTTTTGAGGTGAGATTATGCAATATCTCATGTAAACCTATACATCGTGTATATATAAATCTCAGTAAAGACAGAATGATTACTCTTCTATTGTGAAAATAATCCTTTATCATTCACCTGTCACCCTATGGCAGATTGTTTGGTTAACAAATGGTACCAATTCAAGATCTAAATGTTTCTCTCTGCTCTGGATAGATCAATGGTGGTAATGGCTGGATAAGACAATGCTGTATGTAAGGCCCATGCATATCCGTGTCTTGATGCCTACTCCATCCATGAACATGTTGTGATGGCCGAGGGGAGAAGCTAACAACTGGATGAGACATCTAATGTAAACATCTCATCTGCAGGAATGGTCTCTGGTGTACCTTGGTCTGGAAAAGAAAGATCCTCACAATTTGTGTTCACTAATATGGGACCATGTATTTGCCTTCTCCTCCTAATTCCTTGTAATTGATCTTCTAACTGATCTTTTTAGGTTTCTAAGAAAACAGCCTCAGAGCTCAGTGTATATCCTTACCTCAGACCCTAGCTTCCTCCAGATAAAGTAACAGCCAAGTAAGCTTCTTGAAACTGTGACCATCAAGAGGATTTCCCCCTTACCATTTTCTTTTATTGTCACCCCTGAATGGGTATTTTGGTCAACAGCAATCTATTTTTGCCTCACATTTACATATATAGAGTCCCAGCATCCCAAATAACATTTAGGAGATTGGTTCCATAGCAGCTTTCCTTCTCATCAACTTTTGCCTACAACGAACATTTGCCTCTGAGATTCTTCATGATACTGGCAGTACTTTCAAGAGTATATTTCTTATACTCTATAGGGAAGGAAGCACCTGCTGAGTCCTCCTTGGCACATAGTTAGTCATCAGGCTCTCTCATCTTAAATAATCATCTACTTTAGCACAAGCACATCTCTGTGCTCATTGAGAACTCTTTCTTAGCATCCTGCCAATGCAGTGCTAGCATGGACATCTCGTTTACTATGGCCTATTGCACTTTCAAGCTATGAGAGATATCCATAATCATATGATAAATGGTTGCAGAGGTCTTTGTAAGGCTGTAAAGCCCTGAGAAATAAGGAAGTGTCCTCCTTATTATCAACAAATATTCACCATACCTTATTTTGCAATGCCCCCTCCTTGCAATCTACTGACCTCAAGATATGTTCCTGGACATGTTTACTAGAGTGCTGATAACATCTTATATCCAAGGGCACTTCTGGTGGTTAACTGATTTCTTTATAAAAAACTAGTAGTACTTGTCCAGTTTGGCTAAGTTGAAATTCCTGTTGGATTGAAAGCCATAAGAATCAGTGGAAGGGCAAGCATCATTTTGTTGGCCATTCATGTGAAGTGATCTTGGAGTGTTTTTCAGGAAAGGGAGACTTTGGAATGTTTTTCAGGAAAGTGAGGCTTTTTTCTCCTTTTGTCATGGAGAAAAGTCAAATCTGAGCATCCTAAGAGACCAAGGAACACTAGATAATCAAAGTTCTCTAGCATATTTACTTAGGTATGCTATTACCTGGTGTCACAATATGAGGGCCCTGATTCTGGCACAGAAAACTTTCTTGGTTTGTAAATTAAGCCTTTTCTGCAAGTCCTTTTATGCAGTCCCAGCATAGATATCTCATTTATTTAGGTTTCTGAGAAAACAGCTTCAGATTACTCTTACAGTCCTGACATACAATTGCTGCAGATGAATGTCCCTTTAAATTCTGTTATAGAGGAATACTAATTTTCATACCATGACTTGAGTTGGTGTTCAGTTGATTTAAGTATGCCATTTTCTTTATTGAGTACATTGAGGAAACTTTATTACAGTTATCCAACTTCATAGATCTTATAGTTTCACTGCCATCGTATCTTCATGAGGCTTGAGAGATTGCATAAGTCAATTCACGCCTTTCCTCTTGTATTTCTCACTAACTTACCACGTGTGATAAAGACTTAGTCATCATTTTTCTATAGCATATGAAGAGTTATCTAATATCTCACTCATACCAAGCAATTAGATCTTTGTTGTCACCTTTTGGGGAATTAGCCAATTCCAGAATTTCATCCAGAGTCTCTACTTCCTAGAAACTCTTCTGGCACCCACATTCTTAAGCTAGGTGTTTCTGGTAGAAGATCATGAACCAAAGTGAGTGAAAGCAGTTTATTTGAGAGATACAGGGTACATCAGTAGGAAAGTGGGGAAATGATACAAAAAAAAAAAAAAGAAAGAAAGAAAGAAAGCTGATATGCATACTATTGAGTCATCTTCTGTGGTGGGACAAGAGTTTAATCCTGGTGAGATATGGTACAAAATAAATATATTCCACACAAGGGGAGTAGAAGCTTCAGTATTTATGTATCAAATCCTGAGAATCAGTGGTGCGTGCTGATGCTGACTATTGTCAGCTTTCCAGCACTTACAGCCTGTTATAGGTGCACAAGAAGTACTGCCTTCTACAGTTCTGGAAAAGACCCTTCCAACTGGCAGTCGGAACTTGGTAGAAACTCACTAACATTAGCCGGGCGCGGTGGCTCAAGCCTGTAATCCCAGCACTTTGGGAGGCCGAGACGGGCGGATCACGAGGTCAGGAGATCGAGACCATCCTGGCTAACACGGTGAAACCCCGTCTCTACTTAAAATACAAAAAAATTGGCCGGGCGAGGTGGCGGGCGCCTGTAGTCCCAGCTACTCGGGAGGCTGAGGCAGGAGAATGGCGTGAACCCGGG
>NC_037670.1:103544635-103580030 GCF_003255815.1 Theropithecus gelada
ACCAAGCAATTAGATCTTTGTTGTCACCTTTTGGGGAATTAGCCAATTCCAGAATTTCATCCAGAGTCTCTACTTCCTAGAAACTCTTCTGGCACCCACATTCTTAAGCTAGGTGTTTCTGGTAGAAGATCATGAACCAAAGTGAGTGAAAGCAGTTTATTTGAGAGATACAGGGTACATCAGTAGGAAAGTGGGGAAATTATACAAAAGAAAAAGAAAGAAAGAAAGAAAGAAAGAAAGAAAGAAAGAAAGAAAGAAAGAAAGAAAGAAAGAAAGAAAGAAAGAAAGAAAGAAAGAAACTGATATGCATACTATTGAGTCATCTTCTATGGTGGGACAAGAGTTTAATCCTGGTGGGATATGGTACAAAATAAATATATCTGAATTGTTCCATACAAGGCGAGTAGAAGCTTCAGTATTTACATATCAAATCCTGAGAATCAGTGGTGCATGCTGATGCTGACTGTTGTCAACTTTCCAGCACTTACAGCCTGTTATAGGTGCACAAGAAGTACTGCCTTCTACAGTTCTGGAAAAGACCCTTCCAACTGGCAGTCAGAACTTGGTAGAAACCCACTAATATTTAAGATCTTTGAAAAATGGTTGGAAGAATGTCTGCTACAAAAAAAAAAAAAAAAAAGTTTGAGTTTCACATTTTTGTTTTCAGTCTACATGGGATTGGTTTTTGATTTTGTGTGATGTTGAGATCCAGCTTCTCTGGTTAGGGTTTTTACTGTTTGTTTATTTTACTTTTCTTCCCTTTACTTCCTTCTGTTTTTTCTTTCCCTTTGTTTTTCGCCATTTTGTTCTTTTTTAATACTCTTTCATTTTTATTTTCAAATAGGGAGCTAATTATTTCAGCAACATTTATTAAAACATCTTTTTCCCCACTCATCTGCAATGCACAGTGTGCACATACTGAATATCCAACTAATTCACATATTTGAGGCCAATGTAAATAGTATTATTTTTATTATTTTGTTTTACTATTTGTTTCAGACTTACAAAATGACAACTGGCTCTCTCAGACATTAATTTAGTATCTGACATAAATTTTAATAATTTATTCATGCCCTTTCTTGACTTTTATGTACATAATGATGCACTCCTTGAATAATGAGACTTCTTTCCCCTTTCTGATTCTTATTAATTTTGCATTTTTTTATCTTACTGTGCTAGCTTCAACTTTCATTACTAATGTTGAATAGAAATGGGGAGAGTGGCCATCATTTCCTTATTTCTTCTTAAAGGAAAAGCTTTCATTGTTTCACAGTTGACTATGCTATTTGCTGTTTATTTTCATCCTTTTAATTGGATTAAATTTAAACAAATGTCTTTATTATTTCTCTAAAAGTTTGCTTTTTTTTCAATAATCAATAGATGTTATCAAAGATGCATCTTCATCTATTAAGATGCTCATGTGATTTTTCTCCTTTATTTTGTGATTGTAATCGAATGTAACAAATGAATAAAATAAATGATTTTCCCACTGTTAAATCATTCCTAGCAGTCATGACGTGCATTTTCATTATTTTTTCTGATACATTGCGGATTCATTTTGCCTTTTTATTTCTTTATTTTTCTAAAGGAAAGAGAGTTTCTGTATACATACTTGAGTAGGGTAACTTTTTTGTGTAAGAATAACTTTTTAAAACTGGTCCTTTTAAGATTTGGAATCAAGGCAAAAAGAGTTGGAAAACCTGCTATATTTTCTATTTAATTGTATTGAAAAGTGTTTACATAAAATTGAAATTATGTGTTCCTTCAAATTGAGAATTCATTGAAGATGATATGTTGGACTGAGCTTTTGTGGAAATATCTTTTTTAAAACTCATTAAGTTTAACTAATGGTTATATGACCATACAAATCCTATTTCTTCTTTAGCTGGTAAATTATACTTTTCTAGGATATTTTTCATATCACAAAAATCTTTGGTTTTAATTTATGGCCATGTTGCTCATGAGAGTCTCACAGTCTCTTTTTAAAAAATGTGTATGTTTGAATTTTATAATTTTATTTTGGGGGGGGATTTTATAACAACTGGAGTCAAAGGAGGACATGCAATTGACTAGCTATTTGACTTGGTAAAATTAGAGTTTTAGATTTATTAACGCTGAACTCCGTACTGACTATATAGGGGATAAGAAAATAGGGAACACTAAGTACAAGATAAATATGTTCATTATGACAAGAAAGCCTAGGTTATTACAATCATTTTACAATGGTAAAATGATGGTTAAACTTAAAAGGTAAAGTATCTGGCAATAAACATTGAAAAACAGCTAAGATGTTAATTTTTATTTTCTACAAAACAATGCCTACCTGATAGGGTGTATTTATATGGCATATTCGGTGAAACATTAGGGTAGATCATGAGTATAAATTTGATACCATGTGTGGAAATTCAAAAAGTATTCTATAGGCAATTTGGTGCCAAGTTAAAGCCAAATGGGCAGGGCTGCAATTGTAAAATATATTTCTGGCATAGTTATGAAGGATTAATTTAAATACAGGCAGAGTAAAAGTCAGGCATAATTTATTCTCTTTACCTTGTTTCTTTAACAGGCTTAATAATCCCAATTATAGATAATTTATAAAAGTTAACAAATGGATTCTGGTAGCTGATGTCCGTGTTCTATTCATTATAACTAGGAAATAATTACCAGTTTAATTGGGCATACTTTTACTAATTTTAATGTCCTGCAAACTGTTTACAACATACAAGATGATTTTTGCTCCTAAAGATCACAAGCTCCATGTTTACAGTATTCACTGTATTTGTTCTAAAATAGGCTGTACAGAATGTTTCTTCAGTGTTTTTTACCTGGTATAGCATTCATTTGGTTGTTGTGGTGCTGATGAAAGTTGTTATTTTCTTTTTCTAGAATCAAAATCATGCCTGCATTTAATTGGAGATTATTCATTTGGATAATTTACTATGATCTGGTATAATTTAAACTACTTTTAAATCACATATTACTTGAAGGTTTGGCAGATATTGTCCCTATGACTGGGCCTGTTGTTAGCTCATGTTAGAGTTAAGGGTTCACCCACTCTTTCAATGTTATCTATGACTATTTTTATATTAACATTTTAAACTTCATCTCTAGTGATTTTAAAATACTTTTTTATTCATGAAATATCATACAATTTACCCAGATTATCAAATAAATTAGAATGTAGTTGTTTCCCCAGGAATTATGATACATATCCTCACTTAATTTTCTATAATTTTTTTATTTGTAAAAGAAAAATAAATGCTTTTAATTAATTGTTTACAAAGTTTCTTTCTCTCTCTTTATCTATATATATCTCAAAGTTGATTTAGTTTTCACGGTAACATTCCACAGGGATAAAAGAAAACTAAATCGATTTGAAGAAGCGAAGAAACTCCTGCAGAGAAACAAGGCAGTTTTGATCTCCCATATGGGAGGGCAGATGGCTGCCATGGCAGAGGAGAGTGAAGAGTCAGTGTTAAGTTTGACAAAAAGCTGGAAAAAGGTTTGGGAGCTGGCCTCATTGAACCTAAGTGCCCTGAAGTGGTCTACCTCAGAGTTGTGGGCCAGAAGAATGGAGGCACTGACTCTCACAGTAAGGACCAGTGGGATCACTGGAGAAGAGTATTGGATCCTAGCCCTTGTAACTAAATAGTTTTTTTTTTTTCCCTTTTTTTAACTTCTAATTTTTATGGGTACACAGTAGGCATATGTATATATTTATGGGGTACATGAGACATTTGATACATGTATACAATGTGTAATAATCACATCAGGGTAAATGTGGGTATCTGTCACCTCAAGCATTTATCATCTTGTTTTTATTTTTTTAAGCCAGGTACATGTATTTTGTTTTTAAATTTAGTTTTTTGTTGTTGTTGTTTTGTTTTTTACTAGGGTGTACTACAGTCTATTTTATACCCAAAAGAACACTAGACAAACAAAGCTTCATTACAAGAAGCGAGGCACTGATACATGGTAAGTCTCTGCTTTTTTTTTCTTATCTTCACTTAATTGCATCACAAGTAACTTCACAGGTTTTCACCATGAGATATGTCTATAATACTTGAAATGAGTATGGCAAAAACAGCACTGCACAAGGATGAGTCCACTTCAAGTCCCAGGAGAAAGGGCATACTTCTAAAGAAAAACAAAACCAAAGCAAAATAAAAAGACAGGCCTAAAAGCCTTAGTGCCTAATTGTGTTGTAGTTCGTCATATTCCATCTTGACTTTTTTTATTTCCAGTCGGTATTATATTAAACTTAGTGTCTGAGCTATATCTTTATTACATGCTATGTTATACATTAAGTGATATTTAAAGAAGTGTATTAGATAGAGTTTATGTTGGATAAGTTTACCTGTGTGTAATTTAAAGTAGACTTTATCAGACTTGCAAGGAATTTTAGGATATTACATCTATATTAAAATAATACAATGTAGTCTTTAATCTGTCTTTTGTGTAAGTTAGCATGGCGAAAGAGAAACCTTCCAAATGAGTACTTTTCATTGCTAATGATCCTGTTCAATTATTTTTATTTAGTTAACATATATCATTTTCTGCTTCTGACAATCCATCTTAGTTATGGATGCCCCATTAATTGTAGGCAAAGAAGTGTAATGGTAATATTAAAGACTTAATGACAATAGCATGGTTGACTCTATGAGGAGAATAATATGAAAGCTTATTTCATTAGTTGGTGACAATCATTCTCCCATCCATATAGCTGGTTTAGGAAACTGAAAGTTCAGTTACTTTATTATAATATGCAAAATAACCAAGCAGGAGCTTAAAGACACACCAATAAACTAGTTCTTATGCAGGTGGCACTAAAATCCAATTGAGCAGCAATTTATTATGAAAGGTACCTGGAACTGAACTAGAAACTGGTAAAAGTAATCTGCTCAAAGCTACTGTATTTGATGTGTTAAACATAATTTATCAGATTTCTATTTTGGATTGAAAGAAAAATGTAAAACAATCAAATAAGCAGCACATATAAAGAAAAGAGAAAAAAGGTACAATTATTAGACTGTAAGAAATCATTGCATAGTTTGCATTACCTTCTGTTTGATTCTAAAATGAGATTTCATTGGGGAAAATAAAAAGTTTGAGAAAATGGCTGAGTTGTTGTAGATAAACATAATTGCTTTAATTCATCTCTAAGTGTCTAGATATGCACTCTTTCAAATCTTAATATTTGTAAGTGTATATGCATATTTTCTTCTCCTTTACATTTTGGATGTTGCTTATTCTACTATGATATGGTGGTGTATTTCTCTTTATATGTTCAACATTTAAAAACAAAAACAGCTATTTGTATATCTTCTTTCATATTTCTAATCCTAGTCACTATAAATGTGAAATTGTATATATATTGAAAATAATAGGTCTCACTCTTAAAGCAGATCTTACTGTTAGGATGATCATATTGAAATAATCATGTGTTTTAAAAGATTTAAAAAATAAATCTTCACATAAATCTATGTAAGTAACATCTAATTTTACACAAAATAATCTGACACTGCAAATATTTTGCTTGTAGGTTAATATTTTATATAATCACAACATAACTCAGCACAATAAATCCAGCCTTAGAACCAAGAGGATATTGAAATTCATTTAATTTTCAGAATCCAAATATAGATCTTTTAGGGCAGACTGCCAACCATTTCCTTCGGTCAAAGAAAATAAATTTTGCACCACCCCTGTCACAAAGACAAAAATACAGGGAGTATTTTGAATTCTACATCAACTAGCTTTTATTTAAATATTCAAATATGCAGTATCTTCTTCCTAAGGAGAATGATTCCCTCTCTAATTAGACTATAAAAAAAATTGATGGATATAATACAAAATATGACCATCTGCATTTCTCAGTCTCGTCTTTTCCAGTTAGAATTCGCAGGTGTCTTTTAAACAATGATGAATTAGAAGGAGTGCTCTTTTTTTCATTCATTTGTCTGTTAACTACCTTTGTGATAATAATACATTTGCATTTTTAATTTCCTCAGTTGTAAATGAGCACCTCTGAACCACTTCCTAATTATTTTATAATTTTTTGTATTGTTCATTATTCACGCTTTCTATTTACTAAATAAAAATGACTTTTCCTTCGAAGGACATTTGCAATTCTTATTATGACAAACATAGATCATTTGGCTTCATATAAGAAACAAGAACTGAAAGAAAACATGGGGACATAGCACTCAACAAGAAACAAACTGGCATGCCTGCATACCCATATATACAGAACACACTGTAGGTCAGGATATACAATCTGGTGTAACAGAAACCAGGCTTATTAATTTTTAATGGATGATATAAAGGTTTCAACCCAACTAACCTTGTTTGAGAAATTTGCACTAAATAAATGTGAACAAACTGTTGACTAGCAGCCAATTAAGATAGGAACCTGTGTAAAATATTTTCTACAGACTATTAGATAATTATTTTTTAAAGTATGTAATGTAGATGATATTCTAAAAGAGCTTACTAGCTACCTGCTTATTCAGAGCCTATGTATAAGAAGTAGTGTGTTGGAATCAGCTCCTACTGGCTCATGAGAACCTATGGTTCACCTCTTTTCCAACTTCACCTTTAGTGACATACTTGATATACTGAAATTGGCCATGATGAAAATATTTACACCATGCAAATTGTCAATTACTATCAAATGGAACTCACTGGTTTACTCTTACATAAGTATCTATAAGGTTTAGTAGAATTACTTCTGCTTAGTAAAATAATATAAGCAAAATAATTTCCAATAGAATAATTTCAATGAGTCTGTGTAATGATACAGATGAAATCAGAGATTGAAGGCGGTGTTAGAACAGAATGAAGTTAAAGGAAAGGTGGACTGAATCGTCCCTGATGACAGCTTTAATCAACATTTTTTCTACATGAGCATAAACAGCTGCAGAGAGTGATTCCTCTTGTTTCCTTTTTAGGGGGATGATATGATAAGATGCATATATATTATAAAATAACATTTGCTGTTCCCTTTCTCTTATTTGCTTTGAATGGATCCAAGATATGTTTATATTAGAGTGAATTATTCCTCTATTATGGCCATATTACAGTGCAAGTTTATAGCATTAATCTCCTAGAATTAAAAGGAAAGCATAGGTAGGCAATTAAGAACTAAAAAGGGTCAATAAGAGCTGAGTGAGTTGTTTTAAGGACTAAAAATGTGTCTTTTTGTCTCTGGTGTGAAGATGAGTTAGTATTTGTATGCAGTTGTTGCATTTATTTATTGTATGTATTATTTATGAATTATTATTATTATTTATCTTGTTACCTTCAAGGGCCTATTCGTATACACATCCATTTAGTACAAGGGCATAGATCCAGGTTTTGTGAGTCCTAAAACTTAAACAATTTGGGAATTATTCCTATGGAGATACAGAGAGAAAATGAATTATGAACTTGAATATTTAATTCAAACAAAAATTATAACAAGTTGGAGGTTGCAGTGAGCTGAGATCGCACCACTGTACTCCAGCCTGGGTGAAAAGGAACACTAGGTCCCAAAAACATAATAATAATTATAAATATAGCAAATTATATATTCTAAAATGTTGACATATACCAAAAAAATTACAAGACCCAGAAAATGATGATAATATTTTTATTAATTACTATTCTGTCACACCGCTATGTTTTTCTCACCTTTTGGGCTTCATTCTCTTCATTGTGTGTTCATATTACAACAATTTTAATATATCTGTTCAACAAAGAAAAAAAAACTTAGTCTATTTTCTAGGTTGATCAAAATTTGCTTATTATCACTGATATTTGATGGGTTTTTGATGATCACCACATCCTTCATGTATAGGTTTACACACTGGATAATTGCAAGAATTTTCCAGGCTAGCTTATGATTCTATGCATTTCACACCTCAATTATTTTTAATCACTCCCATACTTCTAGCACCAAGTGGCATAGAATATGTTCATTCTCTCATAGCTGTCTGTGAGAAAGTGGGTCTGAAACTTAAGTTTTATAGCTAAATGGCAAATTTGCCTCCCTGTATGGAGTAAGTCACAATTTAAATATCAAGCATACCCAAAATAGATACTATGTTAAAATGCTTTTGGCAATAAAGAAGTACAGGAGTCATAGATTTACCTCTTCACTATCCAGGAAAGAATCATATCTTAGCATGGTGGCTCATGTGAGCTCATTCTGTCTCTCTCTCTCTCAGTCTCTCTCTCTCTTTCTCTCTCTCTCTCTCTGTCTTTCTCTCTCTCTCTCTTTCTCTCTCTCTTTCTCTCTCTGTCTCTAGAACACTAATGGTAGGCAAAAATCTAGAAAATATTTTAGAGTATATGCAGACCAATTATATAAGCATGCTTTAGTAACTTCATCTAAAATTGAATACATTCATAAGCTGAATTAATGAGATATATTTATCTTCCAATACTGTGTAATATTACAAAATAATTGATTAAGAAATAAAGGTATTTGATGTGTTTTTTAATTAATAAATTTACATGATTTCTAAACTTACTCTAAAATGTTTTTCTAATAAATCTTGTCATAAGTTTTATATACTTTGTGAATTACATTTATTTTTCTTATGATTTGTTAGGCATCACTTAATTTTCCTAAGTAAACATTTCAGAGGTGCCCTATATTATTTTAAAAACATAATGTATTTTAAGCATTTGTATTATTTATTTTTTGGTTTATAAAGTCCCTCCTTCCTTATAATTACTATTACTAATTTGCCATTCTTATCTAAATAATTTATGTATGCAATATATAATTATAAAGAGTCCACTATAAGGTATGTACTCTGCAAGACTGCAAGAATACGATGATGAAAACACATTGCTCATTCTACATAGTTATATTAAGATCTATATTGTATTAAAACAATTAATACTGATTCCCTATTTTTGGTTCTTTTTCTCATTCTGAGGCCTCAGGAAATTAGGAATGTTTAATGGAAATATAACATTAAGAAGTAAATATTTAATTTAGTTTTAGTGTGTGGTTTTTTTTTAATTCGACTTCCAAAATAGATTCTTGGAACCCAGTCAGAAATTATCATTTGGATAGCAATAGCCTTATTTATTTCACTAGAAAAGGAAAAAAAAAAAAACCTCTCAGAAGAGTCAGAGAACTTGGAACATGAGCATCCTTAGTCTCTGCAGGACCAAGGAATGGGACTACACAGTAGGGCTGATATTAACCATCAAGAAATTTTAAGATCTGGATGAGAGGGAAGAAAAGGCAATGGAATAGTATCATCAGTTACAGGGAAGATTCTGTGATCAGAACCATTTATCTATTGTAGCTATTTCCCATTTAAGAGATCTCAAAAGGTAAGATGTGATGAGAACCATATTAATTTTTTCCTCTCTGGTAACTCTTTTGTAAAAACCTTAAGCTGAGAACAGCATCCTACCAATACCGATCGCTGGCCATATGTGACATTTATCCATGTTTGCAGACTTTGCTGAGCTATATACAAAATGCCCATTTGGGACAGTACCCTTTATAAAGACTGAGGAAACCTTCAGGCTCCTGAGACTAGAATCCTTGAAACCAGAAGATAAGGAGGAAGTAAGAGTAAAACCCCCAGTGCCTATGCTTGGAAGCAACTTTCAAATAATGAAATTCAGTCTCTACATACTCTAGTGTGGAAACCTGTACATGATTAAAATTGAATAAGATTATTCTTTAAATGTGAGACATGTTAAATTATTTTTATTAAATGCCCCATCATATTATTACGACATGATTATAAATGATTCAATCACCAAACTTATTGAACACCTCTGGGTAAAAAGTAGAGGGGTGAGACTTAAACAAGTACAGCTAGCTACAACCTGACTTAATCCAAAGGATGGAATTTGAAATCTTAATTCTTACAAACTCATGGAGAGATCCAAAAATAGGCATGATTCCTTTGAGCCACTTAAATTGAAACATAGACTCATACATTCTCAGATTTAGCAGGTATCTTACATACTATACTGCAAAACACATACTGAACATAAAAACCTTTTAAATCAATGCAGATGATTAGTTCCCTACCTCTCAGAGAAACTTATTCAATTATTGATGAGCTATAATTGTTAAAATGTTTCTTTTTAAATGAGTAAATTATGCCTATTTATAGCTTTAATTTACTGATACGTACTGTTTTCTAAAACTGTATACTCTAAGTAAAATGTGTGTTCTAGTTCTGTGGTCCTGACTTTTCCTGCTTTTGCTCAGATATTCTGAACAGATGAAGTTTATATCTCAGACAGTCCCACAGGCATTATTAGACTTTTTAAAGGTAGCATAAATAACATAGGCCACAAAATTCCTGGTATTACCTGAAAACACTTTTACTTCTTTTTTAGCCTTTACTTTCTACCGTTCTGGAGAACTATTACTCTACGTAAGAGATAATCCTCATGTAGTAAGTGAAGATGGATTTTATACTATCCACCCTGAAACTTCTCTAGGACTCAATTGGTTGTTTTTTTTTTTTGCATGATTGTACAACACAGATTTCTTTAATATTATGTCTTGTGTCAAGTCTCTGACTCTAATCATCTTAGTGATTATTCTCTAACTATGGCAAGGAGTCGTTACTGAGATCCACTCTCTTCCGAGCACTGGTAATGAAGATCAAAGATGAGTAAGTTTTATTTCCTGGCTTCCAGAAACTTAGAATATAAACACTGGATACAGAAACATGCATCTTGATATGCAAATTACAGTATAGGTTGGTGAGTGCTGCCATTAGTCAGTCCAGGCTAAGTTATATGTCAGTAAAAGCACAACAAACCCCTCCAACATTTTGGTGGTTTAAACAACAGAAGATTTCTTGTCCTCCAGCTAAGGAACTCAGTTTTTTGTAATAATATGGGAACCCAGGCTTGTAGAGACAACTACTGTCGCAAATATTGGTAGTTACTCTGGCAGGATGAAGAGAATATTCTGGTGTATCTCAAACCAGCAACTAAGTGCTCTAGCGCGTAAGTGACAGATATTACTTTCACTCCCAACTCATTGGCCAGAAGCAGTCTCATGATGCCAGCTAATGACAAGAATGCTAGGAAACACAACCCTTCTCTGTATCCCAGAGAGTGATGATATTGTGGAAATATGAAAAGATTGCTGTTTTCTCAGTCTGCTCTGCTTGTTGGAATCAGATGGTGTCTGGAAATTGAGGAATAGGACGGATTTGAAATATAGCAACTAGAAATAAAATTCCCTTTCTCTTACCCCTATCAGTGGTACATTTGGAAATCAGAAAAAGAAATCACAAAACAAACTAACAAAAATTAATTTGCAAATTAGTTTATAACTTTCTACTAAATTAGAAAGTTATCCAGAATGAGCAGTTGTTAAAAAAAAAGAAATGATTTTTTAAACATGAAAAATTCTGCCTCCATTTGCAAAGGAAGTAGACAAGTGCTTTCATCATTTTCTGAGCAAATATGTATCGATTGCTTATATATGACAGGCATTATTGTTAGCACTGAGAATATGAACAATTTGGCCATCAATAAGAAACTTACATTTTACTTGGGCTAGGCAAATGCTAATAAATTAAACAAATACTTTTATCAAATGTCTGAGAACAATACATGCTATTAGGGACTGTAAAACACAGTGAGGGTAGACAGTGACTGAGGGATAAGGTCATGAGATACCGACTGATTACAGAATATTTTAGATGGAACCAATGGAAAAGAAGAAGAGGGTAGTTATGTGAACTTCAGGATGGAAGAACATTTCAGGCAGAGAACCTGCAAAGATTCTAAAGCAAGAACGCTAAATGAAGGAGGTTAGTGGGTTTCAAACAGAGTGAGCAAGTAGGGTGAAAAGAGCTAAAGATGGAAAGAGCTACAGTTAAGACCTGTTAAACTTAGACAATCAAGCTCTCTTGCCAAAGTCCCACTGCTACTTATTTTAGCTATGATGGATGTATGTACGTATGTATGAACATATATATGTAGTGTGTGTGAGTGTGTTTGAGAAGAAGATTAGCATTTGATGCAGTAGACTAAGTAAAGAAAAATCTTACCTCACCAATGCAGTTAGGCATCATCCTATCCATTGGGGACACAAATAGAACAAAAAGTTGAGAAAGGGCCAATTCTATCTCTTCTTGAGCTAGGACATTTATCTTCTCTTGACCCTGGACAGCAGAGTTCCTGGTTCTCAGGAACTATTGAACTCTGGGACTTAATTCAGCACTCCCACTCCTTTATCAGCCTTTTGGCCTTGGAATGAGAGTTGCACTATTGGTTTCCCTGGTTCTCAAACTGAATTATACCACCAGCTTTCCTAGTTCTCCAGATTGCAGGTGGCATATTGTGGTATTAGTCAACCCTTCAGAATTCCGAGTCAATTCTCATAATAAAGTCCCACTTTTTCTATCTATCTATCGATCTATCTATCTATCTATCTATGTCTATCATCTATCTATCTATCATCTCAGGGGTGGCCAATCTTTTGACTTTCCTGAGCCACATTGGATGAAGAAGAATTGTCCTGGACCATGCATAAAATACACTAACACTGACAGTAGCTGATGAGCTAAAAAAAAATTGTAAAAAATCGCATAATGTTTAAAGAAAGTTTATGATTTGTTTTGGGCTGCATTCAAAGCCATCGTAGACCACATGTGGCCTACAGGCCGGGGGTTGAGAGAGATGGATCGATCTATTTATGTACCTACCTATCTATATCCTATTGGTTCTGTTTTGCCTGGAGAAGCCTGACTAATACAGGTGGTATGGTAGGAATTAAAAAATCACAGCCTAGAGATGGTAAATTTTCTTAGTATTATTTCATTGGAAGTTTAGTAATTAGAACATTACATTTATTTAAAGGCAAACATAATTATGGTGTTTATTCGTGCTTTTCAATTTGATGTGCATGCAAATCACCTGAAGATCTTATTAAAATACAGATTAGGATTCAATACTTCTGAAATGTGTATTTCTAATAAGCTCCTAGGTAATGCTGATGTTGCACGTTCAAAGATCATAGTTGGAGCAGCTAGGGTTTACAATACAATATTGTTTTTAGAATAAAAGTTAAAATACTTGTGACTGGACACTTTGGGATAATCTCATACATCTGAAGTTGTGTGTATATTTATATTCCTCTGATTTTAAAGGATACATACAGTTGAAAAAGTTCAAAAGGCTTTGATTTTTTTTTCTCCTAGATATGTTATGCTTGTGATTTGGACTGCACCCACCAGATGGTAATAGAGTATTCAGTTACAGGACACAGATAACCAATTCAACTGTGTAATGCATTGCTTTAGGAGAAGCACAGACAAGTAAACCGTCTTTTATGAGCTTTTCTAATAAGCAAAAATTGCAATATAAATTTAAAAATAATGAGTTAAAAAATCAGTTCTTCACAATATATGTATCAGAAATCATATAAATAGATCATTAAAATAACCAAATAAGGTATCTATTGATCAGTATTATACAAGCATTTATTAACTCTATCAAAAAAATTCTGTGGGTAAAAGGACTTCCATTTTTGTCCAAGTGTTAAACGTGCTTCACATCTTCTGGCATGAATCTCAGTTTAAAACAGCTCATATATCCTACCTACCTCAAACAGGGTCAATCATCCTTAGTTAACTTATGTGCTTCATCAGGGAGAGGCATCCATTTGATACATTAATAGGTCTCTGGAGAGCAAATTAACTTCCTTAGCAGTTTCTGACATGCTTTGAATCACAGTTCAAATAGAAATTTATCCTCTTAGCTCTCCATCTGGGTTTGATAAAGTTAATTCTTTAAAACCAAAAAATAATTTACATCATATAGCATGAGTATGGTGACAATTGCAGAACTATCGAGATTTTAGTTATAATCTAACCTAACATCATAACTTGTTTCCATTGAGGAGATGGCAAATCCAGTGAATTAAGGGACTTACACAAGTTTTTGCTACTGGCTAATGCTAGATTTAATTATGATAGCACAGATTATTTTGAGACTCATTTTTCTATGAAAGCCACACCTACCAATCTCTTCACTATCCAGAACTTGGTTCCCTTAATAAAGTTGACCTCCGATTTGCTCCCTAATGTATTACGACTAACATTCTGAACTTGGTTCTCTTAATAAAGCTGACCTCTGACTTGCTCCCTAATGTATAACGACTAATGGTGTTTATCCACTTAAAGGCATAAAATATATATGATACATTCCTTTGCAAACTGCAGCCTCCTGAGTAGCTGGGACTGCAGGCATATGCCACCACACTTGGCTAGTTTTTTGTAGAGACGGGGTTCACCGTGTTGGCCAGGCTGGTCAAGAACTCCTGACCTCAAGTGATCCACTCGCACTGGCCTCCCAAATTGCTGGGATTACAGGTGTGAGCCTCCATGCCCAGCCTAAATATGCATTTTTCTGAAATGCATACATGCAACATTCTACTCATAGGTAATTCCCTTTCTCTCCTTTCTTAATACTGATGAAATACTAAAAATATAATCAGTTTTCTTTGCACATAAAATATCTTATGAGATTTCATTTATCAATTACTCTATGAATATTTAATCTGGATGTTAAGAATTCTTGGGTTATCTTAGTCTGCAGATCCCTCACCTTGTCTCTAAGTGTGAAACATTTTTCCATCTGAATCTTACATAAATGCAATGTTTCCTCTCTTCAATCTTCAGAGCCCCTTAGTCATCCTGAGGGTCTAGTGTCTGTGTTGACTTCCTTGTCATTTACAAAATGATGAAGATTACTTCCCATTTAGTGCTGACTTCAATATGTAACCTGTATAGAGTCTTTGGTTCAGCAGGAATATCCTCCCTGTTCATTGCAGCTGAATTCTCATTTCTTCCATCGAGCATCTGTTTCACACTCTTCAGATTGCTTTATCTGTATTCAACTTTGCTTCTTTTCTTCTGACAACACAAAGGCTAAAACATATCTGCTGCTTGCTTGTCCTAAATAATGTAAAACTCTCACCATTGTCTTCATTTTTATTTTTCGCCAATCGGAAGCAAGATTTGATTCCTCGATTTTATAGTGTCAGTGTTTTTTCCTGCATTTTGCCTTTTTTCATTAGAAAATTAATGAAAAAGTAAATGATTTTTTAAAAAATGAGAAGTTAATTTTTCATTCAAAATTAATGCCAATTTTCTATTATCTTCCTTTCTTTTCCACTGATGTTTTCCAACTCCCATGCTTTCATTTCTCCTCCTTGTACAGGTATTGTAAACTTTTCTCCATTACTTATTACTCATGTTATGCCATTATTGGAAGTGCCACTTTAATCTGTTGCAAGATGTTCTACCTTCACGAAATATGAACTCACGCTCATATTTTAAAAAGTAAGAGAGTGAAAGTCAGGCAGAGAATGTTTGCAAGAAAAAAATAGTTCTATAATTATGAAATTATTTCTGTTGGAACAGAGGTACAGTGTGTGCTGTAAACACTTTCCTATAATACAATACGCACTGAATTACCACTTTCATTGCTCACAAATGGAAGAAAGAAATAATAGTTGAGGGAATGAAAATTACTGACCGATTGTGTTGATTATATACATTTGCTATAGGGTATTTTACATAGTGCCTCATGTGGAATCCACTCAACCATTTCATTCTATGAAAAGAAAAAATATATAAAGCCACCATTTCCAGGATCCTCTAAACGTTTAAAACAGAAATAAATAGATTTTATAAATGTTTTTCTTAACCCTGATAAAATAAACTGTTCATAGCAGGGTGTCTGGTTACAAACTGTCTTCTGAAATTGCAACAGGACATTCCGCATGCCTACTGGCCATTTAATTTAATGGGATTTTTATTAGTGTACACACACTAGTTATTTAAACCACAGGGGTCTTTGCAGGTAAAGGCACGAAGAGAAGAGGAAAAAACAAAACAAAACAAAAACAAAAACCGAAAGTGGCAATATCAGGTTTTTTAAACTAAATAATTATATTTTGTATTCATTTATTTGAATTACATTCCTACTAACTTGATTTTCCAAAGCATTAAGTGGAATATCACTTCTAAAAGGTACAACTCAATATAAAACATAAGGGATTTGTTTTTAAATCATTCATTTATTTCAATACCAAAGATGGTACTATTACAAATAATTTGTGACTACATTTTATTTAAGCCTGATAACAGACAAGTACAGGTAAACAAAAATAAAACTTGAACTTCTAAAACAAATTTGTTTTTCATATCTGCTACAATATTTCATTTTTATGACTCATCTAATGCCACATATGTGCATTATAGTTTGACATCATACATATGATTATTATATTTAATATTCAGATCTCTCTTCAGTAGGAATTTTAGAATCTTTAGATCTAGGCAATTGAAATTCCTCTTAGCTTCATTTGAAGCACATGTACTCAGTGAGGTAATCTAAAGAGTTTATATTACCATTACACGAAGATACTTGTCAGTTATTAAAGTTTCTTTGATTTTATTTTTATTTTTATTTATCAAGCTCTTCCTTAGAGTTTTACATAAATGTTTTACTTGAACTAACTGTTGAAAGTTAAGTTTCACATAAATGTTTTACATGAATTAACATGCTAAAATCATTCGAAGCACTAAATCAGAATATAATTGAGATGTCTTTTTTTGTGCAGTTATAAATTTGAATTAAAAAGAGTGAATAAGTTTTTTTAAAAAAAATCATTGTATTCCTTTTAGAAATACAATATTCAAACACTTTTAAAATAAATTTTGAACAAAAATATGAAGAAAGAAAGGAAGAGGAATTGAAGGAGGAGGATGATGATGAAGGTGGCAATAAGGAGGAGATTGAGTTGGAAAAAGAGAGGGGATTCCAATCACAATTTTTCACTTTTTTCCTGTGTTTCTTATATGTTTTAAATTTTTTTATTATTATTCTTTTTCTTTTTTCTTTTCTTTTCTTTTTTTTTTTATTCTTTGAGACAAAGTCTCACTCTTGTCCTCCAGGCTGGAATGTGATGGTGTGATCTCGGCTCACTGCAACCTCTGCCTCCCGGGTTCAAGCGATTCTCCTGCTCCAGCCTCCCACATAGCTGGGATTACAGGCACTTGCCACCATGCCTGGCTAGTTTTTTGGTATTTTTAGTGGAGACGGGGTTTCACCATGTTAGTCAGGCTGGTCTCGAACTCCTAACCTCAGGTGATCCACCTGCCTTGGCCTCCCGAAGTGCTGAGATTACAGGCATGAGCCACTACACCTGGCCTATTATTTTTCAATTAACGTAGAATTGTATATTTTGTGTATAACATGATGCTTTGAAATATATATACATTGTAAAATGACTTAATCTAGCAAATTATCATATGTATTATCTCACATAGTTATCATTTTTGTTGTAAGAACATTTAACATCTACTCTCTTAGTATTTTTCAAGTATACACTGTTATAACTATAGTCATCAGTTATACTATAATTTCCTTGAACTTATTCCTTCTGCCTGAGATTTTGTATCCTTTTGTTATAGTAGGTAATTAAGCAGACATGAGCAGGGCAGGCGAGGGTTCCCCAAGGAATGTCAGGTGACCATTAGGTGATGATCAGGCGTTTGTTAAACTGTTTCTTTAAAATAATAATTGGTCACAGCCAGTGCCAGGGAATGACAGTCTTTCAATAGGTAGTAAACACCGGAGCTGGTGATTAGCAGTTTCCTAATAAGATCTCAGGAGTTGGGAAAGCAGGCTCAAACACACACACTAAGAGACAAAATGGCAGAGTTTAACTGATATATGACCTTTCTCTAGGAATGCACACCTGGTAAGGAAAAAAATGCTTCAAATGAGCATGCACACAACTTTAGTAAATGCACTGCACATGGAACCAATCCCAAGTGCTGGCCTTAGACCACTGCACATGTGAAAAGCCTGCTCAAAGGGAAAAATCAAGGAAGGAAAAACACAAACCCCAGAAACATGCCACTGTATGAAGCCCCAAGTCAAGGGCTGAACAGGGCACTTGGATCTCTCAAGTTACCTGCTTGGCCTTCTTCCACGTATACTTTGCTTTCTTTCATTTTTGCTCTAAAACATTTTAATAAACTCTAACTTCTGCTCTAAAACTTGCCTGGTTCTCTCCTTATGCCTTAAACCTACTTCTGTCCCTTGGCCAAATTCTTTTCTCCAAGGAGGCAAAAAATGAATTGCTGCAGACCCCTACAGATTTGCCACTAATAACACTTTGACCAACATCTCCACCAACTATACCTGCCACGACACCCAGCCCTTGGTAATCATCATCCCTCTCTCTGGTTCTATGAGATCAACTTTTTTAGATTCCATGTATGAGTGAGATGAAATTTTGATAGTCTCTGAGTATTGAATTTCCTGCTGTATTCAAGTTTTCAATGTTTTTGTATTAATTTTGGTTCACAATTTGGTAAGACTAGGCTAATGCATAATATATCATCCCAACAAAACTATTTTTGAGATTTAAAAGTGTGTGAAGATTACATTGGGTGACAGATATTAACCAAGATTATCTCGGAATAGCCAAGAGATATGCCCAACTTTAGCATCAACAATAAACCTGTGACTCATGTTTACCAAAATAATGTGATATACAAGTGTTTTAAAGTAAGATCAGATGGAACAGAAATTTGTTCAACAAATATATACTTGTAATAAAGTTCAAAAAATCTGCAAGAGATGTGATATGAACTAGATCTTTAATGACAGGGAGATTTTATTCAAAATAAAAGAGGAAAAAATGCCAAAAAGGCAAAATGAAATTAAACTAGTTAAAAAATTCACTCTGGCTTATTTTTTCTGCTTATCAAGAACATGGAACCTGTTACTTTCTTTCGAACAACTACTACAACAAAGATCTTTTATTTTTTGGAGCTGTCACAATCATTTTAAGACTGCTATTACATGGGTCAGCATGTCAATATTCCTCTAAATTTATCATGTGAATAAAAAAAGAGAAACAGCAATTCTGCATGAAGTTTGCATAAGACACATGAATAAGACACAGTAAGTAACAGTTAGATGTTTGGTCATAGGTTTTGTCTCTGTATTATATGATATACATGTCTATGTGTATAGGATGTAATATTCAACCATAGCAAATAAGGAAATCCTGCCATTTCTGACAACACAAATGGCTTTAGAAGATATTATGGTGTGTGAAATAAGCCATACCCTGAAACAAAAATACTGCATGATCTCACTTAAATGTGGAATCTAAAAATGTCAATCTTACAGAAAAAGAGAGTAGAAGAGTAGTTTCCAGTGGTGGGGGAAATGGAGAGATGTGAAACAAAGTGTCTAAACTTGCGATTATAAGATGACAAAGTTCTGGAGACTTAATACACAGGATGGTCACTATACTTATAATAACGTATACTTCAATTTTGCTAAAAGAGTAGATCGTAAGTATTCCCATCATAGTATATGATATGGTTTGGCTATGTCCCCGATCAAATCTAACTTGAATTGTATGTCCCAGAATTCCCATGTGTTGTGGGAGGGACCCAGGGGGAGGTAATTGAATCACGGGGTGGTCGCTCTTTTGCACGCTATTCTCATGATAATGGATACATCTCACAAGATCTGATGGGTTTATCAGGACTTTCCGCTTTTGCTTCTTCCTCATTTTTCTCTTGCCACCACCATGTAAGAAGTGCCCTTTCCCTCCCACCATGATTCTGAGGCCTCCCCAGCCATGTGGAACTGTAAGTCCAATTAAACTTCTTTCTCTTCCCAGTCTCATGTATGTCTATCGGCAGTGTGAAAATGAATTAATATAGTAAATTGGTACCAGTAGAGTGGGGCGTTGCTGAAACGATACCTGAAAATGTGGAAGTGACTTTGGAACTGGGTAACAGGCAGAGGTTGGAACAGTTTGGAGGGCTCAGAAGAAGACAGGAAAATGTGGGAAGTTTGGAACCTCCTAGAGACTTGTTGAATGGCTTTGGCACAAATGCTGATAGTAATATGAACAATAAGGTCCAGGCTGAGGTGTTCTCAGATGGAGATGAAGAACTTGTTGGGAACTGGAGCAAAGGTGACTCTTGTTATGTTTTAGCAAGGAGACTGATGGTATTTTGCCCTGCCTTAGAGATTTATGGAACTTCAAACTTACTTAAAGAAGATGATTTAGGGTATCTAGCAGAAGAAATTTCTAAGCAGCAAAACATTCAAAAGGTGACTTGGTCACTGTTAAAAGCATTCCATTTCAAAAGGAAAACAGAGCATAAAAGTTCAGAAAATCTGCAGCCTGATGATGCAGTAGAAAAGAAAAACCTTTTTTTTTTTTTTTTTTTTTTTTTTTGAGGAGGAGGAGGAGGAAGAATTTAAGCTGGCTGCAGAAATTTGAACAAGTACCAAGGACCCTAATATAACCCCCAAGATCATGGAGAAAATGTCTCCAGGCCACATCAGAGACCTTCACAGCACCTCCTCTCATCACAGGCCCAGAGGTCCAGGAGGAAAAAGTGGTTTCGTGGGCCAGACCCAAGGTCCCTGTGCTGTGTGCAGCCTAGGGACTTGGTGCCCTGTGTCCCAGCCATTTCAGCTGTGGCTGAAAGCGGGCAACATAGATCTCGGGTGTGGCTTCAGAGGGTGGAAGCCCCCAGCCTTGGAAGCTTCCACATGGTGTTGAGCCTGCAGCTGCACAGAAATCAAGAATTGAGGTTTGGGAACCTCCGCCTAGATTTCAGGGGATGTATGAAAATGCCTGGATGCCCAGGCAAAAGTTTGCTGCAGGGGCCAGGCCCTCATGGAGAACCTCTGCTAGGGCAGAGTGGAAGGGAAATATGGGGTTGGAGCCCCCACACAGAGTTCCTACTGGGGCACTGCCTGGTGGAGCTGCGAGAAGAGGGCCACTGTCCTCCAGACCCCAGAATAGTAGATCTACTCGCAGCTTGCAGCGTGGGCCTGGAAAAACCACAGTCAGTCAACACCCGCCTTTGAAAGCAGCCAGGAGAGAGGCTGTACCCTGCAAAGTCACAGGGGCGGAGCTTCCCAAGACAATAGGAAACCACCTCTTGCATCAACATGACCTGGGTGTGAGACCTGGAGTCAAAGGACATCATTCTGGAGCTTTAAAATTTGACTGCCCCACTTGATTTTGGACTTGCATGGGCCCTGTAACACCTTTGTTTTGGCAATTCTCTCCCATTTGGAATGGCTGTATCTACCCAATACCTGTAGCCCCATGGTCTCTAGGAAGTAACTAGCTTGCTTTAGATTTTACAGTTTCATAGACAGAAGGGGCTTGCTTTGCTTCCAGTGAGACTTTGGAGTATGGACTTTTGGGTTAATGCTGAAATGAGTTAAAACTTTAGGGGACTGTTGGGAAGGCATGATTGATTTTCAAATGTGAGGACATGAGATTTGGAGGTGCCAAAGGTGGAATGATATGATTTGGTTGTGTCCCCACTCAAATCTCACCTTGAATTGTATCTCCCAGAATTCCCACATCTTGTGGGAGGGACCCAGGGGGAAAGGTAATTGAATCACGGGGGCTGGTTTTTCCCACGCTATTCTTGTGATAGTGAATAAGTCTCATGAGATCTATTCGGTTTATTAGGGGTTTTCGCTTATGCTTCTTCCTCATTTTTCTTTTGCTTCCACCTTGTAAGAAGTACCTTTCACCTCCTGCCATGATTCTGAGGCCTTCCCATCCAAGTGAAACTGTAAGTCCAATTAAACCTCTTTTTGTTCCCAATCTCTGGTATGTTTTATCAGCAGCATGAAAATGAACTAATACAGTATAAAAATGTAACTATGTGAGGTGATGGATATATTCACTAGATTGCTACAATAATTTTATGATATCTACATATATCAGATTATGAGACTGACTACCTGTTGTGCTAAGGAGGCAGGTATATACATACATCAAAATATCAAGTTGTATACCTTGAATAAATGTAATTTTTATTTTCAATCATATCTCAGTAGAACTGGAAAAAAAAGAAACAACTCTATAAACAAAAGAAATAGTGCAATATGCAGATTGTGATAAATATGATTAAAATATGTAACAATAATAGAATACCATCTGGGAGGGAGAACACTGAAGTATGTTGTTTAAGATTCTAGACTAAATGGTAAGTGGTATACTATGACATTATAAAAGACTGTGATAACTTAAACATGTATAATATGAGCCATAAAGTAGTCCCTAAAATAACAAAATAAAGATTTATAACTGATGTCAGCAAAGACTCATAAATATAGTCATAAAAACAATAAATACAACAGAAAGCAGAAAAATGGAAAAGGGGAGCAAATAGAGGATTTAATGAATAACAAACCAACAATAAGAAGACAGACTGAAATCTAACTTTGTCAATGTTAAAAATAAATGTAAATGTTTAAACATCACAAAAGACAGAGATTGTCATTTTGGATAAAAGAATTATATATTACCTATAGTAAGCCCTTTAAATATGAAAAACAATTTAAATTAAGAGAATAGAAAAAGAAATACCATGCTAACATGAATCAAGAGGAAGCCGAGATGGTTAAGTTAATATCAGATGAAGTAAATTTTAGAACAAAGAATATTCCAGTAATAATGAAAGTCATTATATAATGTTAAGAAGGTCAACCCATCAATATGGCACAATGATCTTTCACATTAATGCATCTGATAATAAACTTTTAAAATAAAAGAATCAAAAATTGAAAGAATGGCAAGAAGAGTCAGAAAATCTCTAAGTCAGAGACTATTATCCCTCTCTTCAATTATTGATTGAACAATTATGAAAAAAATTGCAAGTAACACTGAGACAAAACTATCCACCAATTTTACCTAATTGACGTTTATGAAACACTCCAACCAAAATCAACAGACTACACATTCTTCATTTTTGTTTTGTTTTGTTTTGTTTTGGTTTGATTTTACTGTAAGCCTCTTTATTGAAGTGTGATTGAGATATAAAAAGCTATACGTATTTAATGTATAAAACTTGAAGAGTTTGGGGATAAGTATAGAAGTGTAGTGCTGATAGTTAACCATACTTAACCAGGCACAGTGGCTCATGCCTATAATATCAGGGCTTTAAGAGGCCGAGGCAGGAGGATAGCTTGAGGCTAGGAGTTTGAAGCTATAGTGAGCTATGATCATACCACTGCACTTTGGCCTGGGTGATAAAAGGAGATCTAGTCTCTAAAATTAAAAAAAAAAAAAAAAAAATGCTGCATTGTACACTTAAAATTTTCTAGAAGGGTGGATCTTATTTTAAGTGTTCTCACAATAATAATTATAACAACAATAATAATGCAGATGAGAGAAAATGGAGGTGGGATAGATGTGTTTATGGCCTTCATGGTAGTGTTGCTTTCACCTGTGTAGACTACCTATTCTTAGCAAGTGCAGTGGAATATTTACGACAATACATGATGCTCTGGTATATAAAATAAAATTTCATGAATTCAAGGAATTTAAATCTGTAAAAGTATGTTTTCTAATCACAAATGAATTAAATTAGATATAAATGAGTGAATGTTTTCTGGACCATCCCTAACCATTTGAAAAGTAAATAATGCATTATCATAAAAATTGTACAGCAAAAAAGAAATCAAATTCAAAATTAGACAGTTTGTGAATTCTACAAAAACAAAACCTATTCTGTATTAGTGCATTATTGCACTGCTATGAAGGAATACCCAAGACAGGATACTTTATAAAGAAAAAACCTTTGGCTCCCACTTCCACATGGCTGGGGAAGCCTCAGGAAGTTTACATTCATGGCAGAAGGCACCTCTTCACAGGGTAGCAAGAGGGAGAATGAGTGCTGGCAGGAGAAAAGCCAGATGGTTATAAAACCATCAGATCTCATGAGAACTCACCCGCTATCACAAGAACAGCATGGGGAAAACCTCTCCCATGACTCAATTACCTTCCAACAGGTCCCTCCTACTACATCTGGGGATTATGGGGATTACAATTCAAGATGACATTTCAGTGGGGACACAACCAAACCATATCATATCATATAAATCTTTGTAAGATGCCATCAAAGCAATGCATGTGGGGAAATATATAACACTAAAGTCTTCAATTATTATTAGAAAAGAAGATAAGTCTCCAAATAATAATTTCAGCTTCCACCTTGGGAAATGAAAATTAAGTAATAAATTAAGCAGTAAGTAGCAGAAGAAAGGAAACAGCAAGATCAGATTGGAAGTCAATGACATACAAATTGGGAAAAAAGTACAGAAGAAAGATTTGAAAGGAATGAGTAAAACTATACTCAAACATGGCATGCTTGTCTATGTAGAAAATCTATTTGAATCTATTTTGTGAAGCAATTTGAATGAACATGTGAGTTCATATTTTCATAGATTTTTAGGACATAGGGCCTTCTAAAAATCAATTGTATTTCTATTATACTAGCATCAAAAAATAATCAATTAAAACAAAAACAACAATTTCTTACTTTATCACATAAAATGTATGAAATACCTAGGGATAAATCTGATCAAGATGTTCAAGACCTATGCACAATGAAATAAAATAATAATTGCTTAGATAAATTAAAGAAAATTTATATAATTTGGTATATAGATCATACACATGGGTAGAAACATTCAATATTGCAATGATGCAAGTTCTCACAATTTGATCTATAGATTTACTGCAATACATATCAATATTCCAGCATGCTTTTTGGTTCAAATTGTAAAGCTGATTCTTAAAATCAGAAGAGATGTAAAGGTATCACAAGAGCCAAAATAACTTTGAAGAATAAAATTGGAGGAATAACACTACTTACTTTCAAGGCCTATTTTTACTGCCACAGTTTTCACATAATGTGGTATCGGTGTCAAGGTAGAGAAATAGATTTGTAGAATAGGAAATTTAGTCCAGATATAAAACTAGGATATATGTACAAATGATTTCAACATATGTTTAAAGACAATTCAGTGGAGAAAAGAGCCTTCTCAACAAGTGATGCTAGAACAAGGGGATATACATAAGTGAAATTTTAAAAAAAACTTTCATTGATACATTGAGCTACACACAATTAACTCAAATATAAATGTAAATGTAAAATATAAATAAAATGTAAACTCTAAAACTGTAAAACTTTGACTTTTAACATTTTTGGTAATAACTTTGGATTAGGTGCAGATTTCTTAGAGATAACACCAACACATGATCCATAACAGAAAGCAAAAATGATAAATGGAACTTCACATATTAAAACTCTGCTCTTCTAAAGACACAAAAAAGAAAAAAAAAATAGTAAACTGCAAAAATACAAAACAAGTATCAGTAAACATTTGTATACAGAATATGTAACATTCAAAACCCAGTAATAATAAACAAAAAAATGATATCTGGCAAATTATGTATTTATTTTTATTTTTACTTTATTTATTTATTGAGATGGGATTGTACATTATCACCCACGCCGGATGCAGTCATGCAATCAGGACTCATTGCCCCCTGAAACTCCCAGCCTCACGTGACCCTCCTGCCTCCGCCTCTCGAGTTGCTGGGACCACAGGCATGAGCCACCTTGCTTGGGGATATTTTTTTCTCTTTCTGTGTAAAGACTACCTCTCCCTGTGTTTTCCAGGCTGGTCCTGAACTCCTGGGCTTAAACAATCATCCCACTTCAACCTCTCAAAGTGCTGGAGTTACAGGTATGAGCCACTGTGCCCAGCCTACGATATTTAATCAGATATTTCAGCAAAGAAGATATATGGATGACAAATTAGCACATAAGAGATGTTCAATATAGTTGCTAAGGAAGTGCAAATTAAAACAAAAATGAGATGATACTATGCAGCTATTAGAATGTTAAAAATAACAAAGACTGATCATAAAGAGTTAGAAAGGATGTGAATAAAAACAAAACTCTTACGCCTTGAGGTGTGCAAAGTGATGCAACAGTTATACACTATAGTTTGGCAGTTTCTTAGAAAGTTAAACACATATGTACCAAATGATCCAACCAACTCATTCCTAGTATTTTAGCCCAAGATAAGTGAAGGCATATGTCCATACAAAGGCTTATACATACACAAATGTATACAGCAACTTTATTTACAATAGTGAAAACCTGGAAACAACTCAGGTGTTCTCTAACAGATGAATGAATAAAGGAATTGTGTGGTGTGTCCCTAAAACAGAATATTAGCCAATAATAACATAAAATGATCTGCCAATTCCTGCAACAACATGGATAAAGCTCAGAATTATGCTGAAGGAAAGAAACCAGGCAGAAAAGAGTAAATTGATCCTTTAAATTTCTTTTATGTAAAAATTGTTAAAATTCAAACTATTTTCTAGTGGAAGAAAGCAGATCAGTGATTTTCATTGGCTGGATGAGTGTGCAAGGAGGTAAAGAATTGAGGAACTAAGAAAAGGTAAAAGGTAAGTTTTGGAGCATGTACATAATCTGTATCTTGACTGTGAAGATGTTTTAATGGGTGTGTATGTTTATTAAAAGTTATAAAATTGTATATTTTAAATTAGTGCAGCTTATTGTATATTAAATATATCTGAATTAAGCTGTTAGAAAAACAAACTAGACCCAAATGCACATATATATAAAGATATATATATACAATATATATTTTACATATATTTATATATAATATATATTTTGTGTAAATATATGTATATATATCTTTATATATGTGTGCATATATTGTGTTTATATATACATCTATAAACAAAACATACACACAAATGTGTATATTTGTGTATATTATATGTGCATATATATACATATATACACATATATAAACATGTATAGATATAGATATAGATATAGATAGATACATACAAGCATTTGTCATATAAAACAACATGAAAAATCCCTCCAATCCCATTTAGGATGCGGTTTTCTGGCAGAAAACAGTGCATATGTGTGTTATATATGATATTATGATAGGACTATTTTTAACATTCCATCCTTTAACCAATGTCCTTTTTAAACAGCTCTTTGAATTGGGTTGTAATTTATTATTAAATAAACCCTATAAAAGTTATTTTCCATTTTAGACTCCTTAAACTTACAGCTATTTTGCCAAAAGTTATAATTATATCAGTATTAATTCTGTTATAAAGATGTCTTTTAATCTATTGTTCTCAAAGAGAACACTGATCTTTCCAGGTTCTACTATGTCCAGAAGAGTTTAGATGCCTTTCAGAATATTCCCTAAATTTACCTACTATAAGAACAATGAAAAAATCTAAGTATGGACACCTATTGTAAAACGGACTTAAGGATTTTGAAACATAGAGTTAAGTAATTTCAAAAATAGAAGATATTTAGAATAAGTAATGTGTATATAGCAAGGGAAAAAGTATAATTGTTTGAGCCTATTTGTTTCTTAAAATTTGAATTAGAAGGAACTTAAGATTTAGATTTATTCTGTAACTTTATATTATTAGTATGTATGTTTTTTTTCTTTTCCTTTGAAATGGAGTATTGCTCTGTTGCCCAGGCCGGAGTGCAGTGACATGATCTCAGCTCACTGCAGCCTCCACCTCCCGGGTTCCAGCGATTCTCTTGCCTCAGCCTCCTGGGTAGTTGGGATTACAGGCACATGCCACCAGGCCTGGCTAATTTTTGTATTTTTAGTAGAGACAGGCTTCACTATGTTGGCCAGGCTGATCTCGAACTCCTGACCTCAGGTGATCTGCTGCCTGAGCCTCCCCAAGTGTTAGGATTACAGGAGTGAGCCACCGCACCTGGCCTAGTGTGTTCTTTACAAAGTAGGTGTTACAGGACTAGCCAAGGTCAACTGACTTGATTAGTTGTGTTGGAAGAAAAATTAAAGCTGTTTTAAAAAAGAACAAATACAGTAAATGTCCTTATTTCAGGGGACCCTCATCATACTGCTAGATCAAAAGATAGTATTACCTTTCCTCCCTGCTGGTTACTGACACTACCATGAGAAAGGCAGAAGTTGGCCTTGTAATCCATGTCAGTTCTCATTTTTTTAATAATCCTAGGCAAGGGCAGAATAGCAAAGCAATCTTCCTTAGAGTTAAGGAACTGACTGAAATCTGCTAAAAGAGTGCATTAGTCTTGCTCCAGCTAAATTCAATTAGAACCCCTGTGTGAAGTTCTAACTATTATAGAATTTTCTTCCCACCGAATTAACTTCTAGTAGATTGTTTCTACTAATGTAAAAATGTAAAAATAGTCCATTGTAGTTTACTCAGAAAACTCAGTCTTATTATAATAAAAGCAATAGTTACTCAGATTATACTATACAATTTCTAAGTAGCAAGTTTCTTATGCAGAAACTTTCTATGGAATTTTAGCCTAATGGATATTCTGTAAAATTTAAGGTCAAAACAAAACAGAAAACAAAGGACTTAGACTTCATGGTAATATAAAACTTCCAAAGTTCTTTCAATACAAATAAAGGTGTTAAGTAAAGTATACTGGAGACATTCTAATTTATTACATTCTGCTATTCTAAATTTTGTTGATGACTTTAGAAAAAACTAGCTTATACTAAATAATAACTCATGAGCTTCTTAACTAAAATTCAATTAGCAATAATAATACCTAACTGCCAGAATTTACATATTTATCTGAAATATAAATGATTGGTTATTATTTTCATTTTTTTGTAAATGAAATGCCCCTATGTACTTTTCCATCTTATCATATATTGAGTACTTATTGCTATTATTAAAAATTATCTGAGTTTTCTGCTCTTGCCTAGAATTATTAAAAAATAAGAACTGACATGGATTACAAGACCAACTTCTGCCTTTCTCATGATTGTGTCAGTATCTAGTAGGGAGGAAGGATAATTATTGAAGCAGTGATAGAAGGGACTGCCTATTTTCTGTGAGCCTGTGATGCTAAAAGTAAGTAACAATTATTATCTTGTCAGTTATATTTCCCTGTTGAAATAAACTTCCCAATAAAAAGGTCTATAGAAGTGTCTGAGCTCTGCTGTCATAAATAATATCACTGGAGTCAACTCTTTTCAACCAAAAAAGGACAAGTACCATCAATGACCTGTGTTTTGTTTTTGTACACTAGGACATTTCACTCAGTAACAATATCCAAGACATATGCATCACACATATATTTATTCATTTGTTCGTGCATTAACCTAAATGTATTGCCTACCAATATGTGTTCAGTATTACACTAACAATACAAAATATAATATTGGTTCACAGTAAAATTGATAGAGACAGAGGCGTGTAAAAAGATAAGTACAATAAAATGCAATAGGCACTATGATAATATTCTATATATGGCTCTTGGAGCACACAAGATAAAATCATCAACTCAATCTTGAAGGTCAGCAAACGCTTTGTAGATGTATTTATGAATAAATCTTAAAAATTCACACTGACTAGGGAAGCCACAGCAGGGGTTGAAGGTCAATATTAGGATAGCATATCATCCTGGCAGGTGTGACTGGAGCCAAGATACAAACAGAAACAACTGTAGGTATGTCAAGAGTAGAGATGCAAACTGAAGCAAGTTGAAAGGTGAAGCTGGAGAGGTAAAGAAGAGCCAGAATATAGGAGCATGGGAGCCATGGCAAAAGGAAATGCACAATTAATTTGTAGTCAAATAAAAATCAACAACTACATATAAGTACATGAAATACTTCTCAAGTACATCAAGTACATCAAAGTTCCAACTATTATAACATGTTGTTAGTTCTGTCAGTTTATTGAAAAGTTCTTTCTGAATTTAAAACATTATCAACAAAACAATAAAGACAACGTTTCATGATGACAAAGAACATGGACTCTGAAACTAGATTACCTGGGTTCAAATCTAACTACAGAATTTATGGAACTAACCAGAGCGGTATATGCATTTCTGTTTTCTCATCAGTAAAATGGGGATAAAAATAACATCTAACTCATAGAGCCATTGTGCTCTATGAGTAAATGATTTTTATAGTTAAAGAACTTAGAAGTATAAAAGCACTTTGTCTAATATGTGTGTGTATATATATGTGTGTATATATACATATATATGCACTATACATGTGCTAAGTTGTACGTCTAATAAACTATAGACAATATATCTGTAAGAGTGATCCTTTGTAAAACAAGCTTATACAGATAACAAAAGTTTTTTGCCTTGGTCCTTAAAAATATTCCATTATTGTAGGATAAAGTGCACAGTCATTAGTGTAGGAAAAAAATTCTTAAAAATCTGAACTAGTTGTACTCTTACAATCTCCTGCTCCAATTGAACTTGTGAAAAAATATCACAAGTAGAAAATGTATTTTTAATTATAACTGAATATTTTTCATCAAAGATAAGTATACTTGAATTATGAAGAGCTCAACTCACCAACATTCAGAATTGAGAATCATTAAAATATGTGTACAGCTAATGTATATCCTTTCTAGAATTGCTGATGTGGGGAACTGAATTGGGAGCAGAACAGAAATACAGAGAAAAAAATTAAGTTGATGTTGATGGCCCAGCTGAGGTGAAAAAGGGCTCCTGTGAAGTGAGTTAATAATGTATCATTAAGCCAACATAAATAAGTATTCAAATGAATGCATGCCTTAAGGTTATACTTTAGAACTGTCATCTTGATGAATATATTGTATAAAATATACAATATCTAGTACTATGATGAGTAATTAATTTCCCATGAAGAGAGTCCAAGATGTACCGGTCTCTGGGAAAATTATAATAATAGAACAGATTTTCCTATGTGATTTCATTTCATTCATTTAAAATAACATTTCATAAAATAATTTTATACTGTAGTATATTTTTATGAATATACTAATTTATGTAGAATAAATTCATACTGTATTTTAGTTAAAAATGTAAAATATACCTTGAGTATATATGCTGCATATGTGATAGTAGGAAAATATTCTAAGGAAACCATTGTGATGTGTTTTTTAGAATTTAATATAACAGTTTATAAATTATATTATTCAAAGATCATCATTAAACAGATATTCATTGAGTAGTTTATTTGTACTAAACTTTGTTCTAAGGTTTTAGGTATTGTAAAGAATGAGATTAATATGGTTGTTGGTAGAAGGGATCACACGTTCAAAGACCTCAAATTGTGAGCAAACCTGGTCCATTTGAGGGCCAGAAGGAAGCAAAGTCTGGGAGGTAGAGCACAGAAGGAAATGAGATCAGAGGTTGTCATGGGAGGCTTTGTAAGCCCTGTTTATGCGTTGGAATTTTATCTTAAAAGCAATGGGGGAAATTTGAGCTAATATATTTACCCCATTCTTCTCCAAATTCCCACTGATATGATTAAAGAAATGTGAAGAGAAGACCAAAATAAATCTTTAGTTGTAAAAAACTGGAAACAGTGAAACCAAAGTGTCTGACTAAGGAATTTGTTTCTTTGTCGTAGAATGGATTACACTGACAGAATGAGCAAGTCTGACTAGCCCAGGTTACAACTTTGAGCTAGATAGATAAGAGAACTCTCTGGAATATAGGAATTTTGCAAAATCTCTCTGGGCTCGAAAAAGAAGGAATTATAAACATGAGCAGGCCATGTGGCATTTGGTGATTTGAGGTTGAGAACAAACTAAGATCCCATAGACTAAACTAGGGTGCTTTACACAGAGTAGGAGCCATCTCTAGACACCTTCATTTATCAGCGATGACCCTTGGCAGAGATTGAGTATTGAGTAAAATGAAGAGGAATAGGGGAAGAAGGAGCAGAGAAGGAGCAAAGGAGCAAAGTAAAGAACGCGCCGTTGTGATAGGTTCCTAGTGGTCAGTACTGCTAGGCAGAGAGGTTGTTTTCACTGTGTGATCCAACTTTGTGCTATTAAGGAAATACAGAAGAAAGGATTGGAGAAGACCCAACTTAGGAATAAACCCTTGTTATTTATTTGTTTTATGCAGTAATTAAATATGCCCTTTTTAAATGAGAGCTCAAAGCTGACAATATTCCCATGAGCTTCCCAAAAACTTGTCCACAGAGGAATGAATTCCTACCAACCTGCTCCTATCCCCAGTGCACATGAAAAAAATTGTTCTTTTAGATCCCAACTACTTGTCTCACTCTAGTAATGATTTGCCAGTCCTACCAATCCATCACACTTTAACCAATGACTATTTTTGACCTTGAAGGATCCTTCATTTCACCTTTCTTGTTTTAGAAATCACCCTAAAGAAGGATCCACTCACTTCTGACATAGCATTAGATACTCACTTTTCTCTGCTTTAATCTTATGCCTAAAATCCTTATGTATTATAATGTATCAATCTCTTAATGAATGAGAAGTTGACAGAATGTGGCATCATCTCAGCAATTATGATTTCTTTTCCTGGAGGACATGGCAGCACAGAAGTGAAGTCAGGAAAAGTCTTAAACTTCAAACAATCACCCTCAGGTATTCCTGTTTTCACCAGCATAGGAATCATTTTACTCCTAATAAATTATTAATAGAAATACAGATGTGTCCTGCTTTAAGAAAGTCAGAGTATGTAAAATTCAAATGTTCAGAAGAGATGGTGAGTTTTATTATTCTATGATATGCTTCCTTTAGTAAGTATCTCTAATGCTTTATAAATTATAGTTCAATTTACCAGTAAAATGAGTTTCTTTTCAATTTTGAGAATACTTCCATTGTCCAAGGAGAGTATAGGATATATACTTGGTTTCTGTATTTTACATATAATCTTTCAAAAATAAAAATAAGAGGCACATACCACAAAACTGCTTTTTGTTCTTTTCTCTCTCTCCCTTTTTTTCCAGGAGATTATTGTATTTCCTTATAGGATATAACCCTACAGGACACACAGCAAAAGCCACCATAAACTTTATTGACTAGGGCTTCATTACATTCTGATCTCATATTATTTTTAGATAAGTTTAATTTTTACTCACCTCAGTGTTATGACACATAAATGACAAAAATTTAAATAACATTATCTTTAATTGAAACTACAAGTTTTATCAAATCTTGTATCCCAGAAAATAATATCATTGTCCATAGCATGATTACTCCATTAACTTTATTCACCCCTATTCTTAAACTACATATATGGCTGTTTGGCATTAAAAGTACGGAACAAGGATGATAACTGTATTTAAAGGCATTTGTATTCATATAAATGATTGTGATTAAAAAACAATTATTATAAAAAAGAAGACACTCGTGAAAAGTTAAACAGTATGTAAATAAGTTCAATGCTTTCCCCAGCCAGATCTAAGTTAATTCAGCAAGATTAATAAGTGCCAGTATGTCTGTCATCATAGACTCCTTTTGTGATTATATTTTCCCTCAAATCTCATAATTTTAAATGTTCTGTTTGTCAAATAGCCTGTGAATTACTATGGTTTATGGAACCTTATTGCTACCACTGAGATTACAACAGTAGGTAAGACTTGGGAATTTTGTAAAGTAAGTTGCAAGAATGGATCTAAGTAGTTTCTGGACTAATAAGTTTTAACAAACTGACTTTCCATGGCAAGCTCTTCCTTTACATTGTTTATGGAGATACAACTAGAACTTAAATATATTATTTTATTATTAAATGTTATAAAACATAAGGTATTTACTTGAAAAATATGTCTTTAGAAAAGTGAAGTTCTGAACTTCAAAGATGAAGACATCAGAATAGTGAATTATTACATCATTACCTAAGTGATTTCTGGTGATCTCTTCAGGAAATGTGATAAAAGACTCAAAGGCTGCATCTGTGAACCAGGAACCTGTTTCATCTGATTTATCAATGTAAAACGTTCCATTGGTTCAGAACAGAACAGTGTATGAGGTTTATCAAGAAGAGTAAGACTCTTTGGAGTTAATGGGAGGTTGCAGGGATTACAAGACACTGAATACCTCTGTCTATGAATGCTGACTAGATAAAAGTTAATGAATTTTACGAGATTACCCTGCAGAAAGAGCTAATACTTAAAGGCCTTCTTTTATGTGGGGTGAGATACTTCCTGTTAAAAAAAGAATTAAGCTAGTAGGAATTTCTTGAGAATATCAAATATTTCTATCTTAACCGGACCCTTAGAAAATGGCATGCAGTAAGCACTATGTTGTATTCACATCCTGACTTTTAAACCCGTTCCTAGGGGTTTATTTTTAAATGCTTAACTTGTCTCTGTCTAAAATTGAGACCATCTTCTTTAACCATAGTCATTTCCTACTAATCCCTCATCTTAACAGAAAATTTTGTTTTACTTGACTTTGATCTATTTTTAAGATAAAATAAGGGAGTGATTTCATAGAGACACTGGCGTTTTAAATGATTAAAGAAAGCCTCCAGTTTTCATTTTGTCAAACACACTTGTAAAATTTCATTTGTATATTAATTTATTTGTTTGAATTTGGAAACTAATAATAAGCTTAGGATAAAAAATATTCCCTGCTCAATTGTGTGGTTAAAAATCATGAGGGTGAGGGAATAAAAGACTACACATTGGGTACAGTGTACACTGCTCGGGTGACGGGTGCACCAAAATCTCAGAAACCACCATCACCACTAAAGAACTTATCCATGTAACCAAACACCACCTGTTCCCCAAAAAACTACTGGAAAAATAATAAAAAAAAGTTACAGTTAGACAGTAAGATCAGAAACTTAGTATTTAAATCTCTTTACTATGCATGTCAGAAAGAGATGCTAGAAAAAAAATGCAAACAGTGGATATTTGTATGGTTAAGGGGAAATTTTGCATAGAAAATGAAATCTCTTTGGTTGTATCTGTGTGTGAAGGAAATAGTGATGAGATATTATTTTATGAGCCATATTATCCTTAAAAATAAGTGATTTGAGCTCATCCCTTCTCTCTTTCTAACTTTTCTTCTTTATTCCTAATATTATAAAGGAAGATTAATGCCTAGAACATAGCTCTCTGATATAAATATAAAGTAAAAAATATAAATGACTTTAAATTTTCTGGTAGCCATATGAAAAAGGATAAGAAAGCCACGTTAAAAAGATAAAAACATGTAAGCTTAATATAATAATATATTTTATCTCAAATAGTAAATGTGTAACATATAGAAAATGTGATTTTAATGTGTTATCAAAAAATTGTTAGATATTTTATATTTTTCTTTGCCCATGGAAAGTTTTGAAATCCAGTATGTATTTGAAACTTACATTTCATTCTAGTTTGGATATTAAATAGTCAATCATTAAGGTGAAATTTAGTCTTATAAAAATAATACAGTTGCATTCAACAGAAATACATTTTTCCCGTGTATTAGTTTACTAGGACTGCCATAACAAAATACCATAGATGGCTAGTTTAAATAACAGAAAGTTGTGTTTTCATAGAACTAGAGGCCAGACATCTAGGATCAAAGTATTGGAAAGCTGGTTTCATTTCAAGGTCTTTTTAGTTGGCTTGTAGATGGCTGTCTTGTCTCTGTGTCTTCACATAGTCTTTCCTCTGTGTGTGTGTGTGTCTTGATCTCCTCTTCTTTTTTTTTTTTTTTTTTTTTTTTTTTTTTTTGGGG
>NC_037670.1:103580311-103623397 GCF_003255815.1 Theropithecus gelada
GGCGTGCAGTGGCCGGATCTCAGCTCACTGCAAGCTCTGCCTCCCGGGTTCACGCCATTCTCCTGCCTCAGCCTCCCGTAGCTGGGACTACAGGCGCCCACCACCTCGCCCGGCTTTTTTTTTTTTTGTATTTTTTAGTAGAGACGGGGTTTCACCATGTTAGCCAGGATGGTCTCGATCTCCTGACCTCGTGATCCGCCCGTCTAGGCCTCCCAAAGTGCTGGGATCTCCTCTTCTTATAAGGACACCAGTCATCTTGAATTAGAACCTACTCATATGATCTCATTTTACTGTATTATCTCTGTAAAGGCCTTGTCTCTAAATACAGTCACAGTCTGAGGTACTGAGTGGTAGGAGTTCAAAATATAATTGTGTGGAATGCAATTCAGTCGTAACACATTGGTTATGTTTTTACAGTGTAATTCAAATTAAATTAAAATTAAAATTTAGTTCATCATACCAGATACATTTCAAGTGAATTTTACCTTTGCTAAGTATGAACATTCTACAGATAAATATGTTTTTTTAAACCACTGTCAAATTCTGAAAACACACACACAAATTTGTATACTTTCCTCTCATCAGAGGCTATTCGTGCATATATCACCTCTTTATGAAATTCATGCTGGCTCAAATTGGTGTTCAAGTAAGAATCACTGTTTTTGAAGAGTAAATGACTGCTTTTGTGAGCTGAATGTTTTCTTTCATAACTCTGCTATTACAGAACCTTTTTACTATATTCATATTCAATGTTTTGTGTGACTGCTTTCCAATGTTCATTTTATAGAAATAGAAATTTTAAAAATCATGTTTTCTTCCTGTAACTTTTCTATGTTATGTTTATACTTGACACCAGCTATAAAACCTTTTTATTACCTTTTATTTTCTCCAAATATCTCTATCCAATGTTTTAAAAAAAATACTTTGAAATTTAACATATGTAAAATCATTGGCCTTCACCATCACACTACATATCAAAGCTGTATTGAAAACACTTTGTCCCTGCATGTGCAGGAACCAATATTATCAACTACCTTAATGGGTGAACATTTCTTTTCTTTATAGTATATATGTTTAATAACCATCAGAAGCAATATTATTCTCTTCTGGCCTAACTCAGAAATCTTTCCAATGTAATAAACTCTATTGCCTCCCCTTTTTATTTCTCCTGTTCTTTTTCATTTGGCTATGTGACAATCAAGATACTGAATGGGCCTTATTGCTTAATACTCAATAATATGAATTGACTTCAGGAATATATACAACAGCTCCCCTAGATGTCTCATGTTGAAAATAGGCTGATTACATGAGTGAGCACAATAGGTGACCTATTTCACCTTCAAGTGAGATATTCTGTGGTGGGTTCATCATTGGCTGCTCAAACACATCTCTGAATATTTAGTATTATCTAATAATTCACACCATTACAAAATCAGCGCTGTGAACTTTAAGGCATTTCAGAAAACACAAATGGAGCTTGCTAAAGGGACTGGTAACACCCTAATTATTTGATGCTAACAACTGGATCTGAGTGAGAATGAAAAGCAGAAATTAACACAGCAATATCCAGAAATATATGAACTCTTGTTCCCCTCCCGCATAACAACTCGTCAATTCTTTCTCTATACTCATTTTGAAATAAAATTGTATTTTTTTGCAACTTAAAAGTGTTCTCCTCATTCTTGTTCTAGCTCATTCATTGTGTTTCAAGTTATAATTTACACAGTTTCCCAAATTCTTGTGAGTTTGTAAACAGAACCCTTGTCTAGGAATGTTCTTAGTCTACTCATTCTTTCTTTATCTGACTAATGCAAGTAATTCTTCTTGACTCGGATCTTAAGTCACCTTCTCTGCTACAGCCCTAATAATTCCCATTTTAGGGCTGCGTGTGTCAGTAGAAATTTGGGTTTTCCTCTGTCGTGGTGCTGACATACTTGCTCCTTCCTTTGCTGTCACTCTTTAGCCCACCTGACTGTGCAATCCTCAGGAGAAAAAACCATATTTTTCATATATGTTCAGAAAAATGTCTTGAAAAATGGATAGGTATAAGCACGTAAGGCAAGATAGTTACAACAGGTGAGATGTTTATTGTAGGATAACAAAAATACTGTGGAAAGAGAGATCAGGGTCTATCAAAGAAAGGGTCCTACTTACCTCTTCCATTTATCTTTGTCCAGCGTTCGCCCTGGTCATTTAGGATGCTCAGCAACCTTGTGACTTTTTTTCAATCATCCTTCAGCAAAAGACATTCTCAGCATGTCTAATATAAAGGCTGGAGTACAGATGTGTTTTACGTTTTAGAGATATGCTAGACATCATGCTATAGTTTGCAATTTTTAAAAATTTCTTAGGGTGTAATAAAAATATCATTTTTGGAACACTTGCCGTGATCTCAGGAACATTCTAAAAACTAATACAGTTCTTCAAGAAGCTTGTAAATTTTCTAAATTTGGCTTCAACAAGGAATTTAAAAATGCATAAAAGTCCAAGCAGACTTTTTTTGATTGAGTGATTATATTTTGTACCATGCAACTGCTTTGCTAAACCATGCTATTTAACTTATAGAAAATACAGAATATTTAATTTTGTAGTAGTTAAGAAAGGGTTATTGCTATCTCAAATACCTATCAGCCATAATCTTCTGACTATAAAGTCAAGCATTTTCTTTTTTTGGCCCTGTGTTTGATATAACACTGGCCCTGTGATTTTTTTCTTGGTCCTGTGTTTGACATTTGAAAAACTCAATGTCTTCAACTCTTTTAACAGCTTTTGACATCAGCTCTCACTATATTTTCATTCTCGAAGTGGCTAGACAATATACTTAAAACAAGTGATTGATGTAAGTCTCCAATAGAGAGCATCAGTATTTAGTCAAATCAAATTGATTCTTTAAACTTTAACGTTATGGGTGTCTGAGGTCATTGGAATAAGTTAGATGGCCATCTAACATTAATCTCTGCTAGAACTATTATTTTTTTATTAAGAATGAGGAGAGTAAACCTTTCTATACTGTTCAGTGGTAATCACTAGAAATTGTAAGTCTGCCAATTAGTAGGTACTCAATAAATAATTATTGAAAATAATGCTAAAGAACAATTTTAAAGAAACTTACCTTGAAAACACCAAACTGTACACACCACAGCTTCCTAAATTGATAATCCAATTTGGACAAAATTATGAGAAAGTTCAAGTTTAATGCAAGTACATCTACCAGCAAAAATGTAGACAGTAGAGCAAGAAAACTGATCTATGTAGACAGTCTATTTGATAACTAGTAACTTTTGGGCATGAGAAGATACTTACATGGTGAGGCCCCATAAATGATGTTAGCCTCAAAAAAGCCTTGATTTTTTTTTCACTTTAACTGTGTTTTAATGGAGAAATACATGTTACCTACAAAGGTGGAGGTTAGGACCAATCTTTGGAAGGGAGAACATTTGTGTCTGATACCCATTGTTTAATTTATAATAGTAAAAAATCACTTATTTAACGATGACACAGACATTGTTCCAAACTCTGGATTCACCTTCATTGGTTTCAGAAGTTGGGAAAACTCATATTACAAACTCATTTTATGTACCACTTCCCCAAATTTAAAAATTTTAATTTTTAATTTTAAAAAGTGCATATATATACACACAACATATAAATATGTGTTATTTTTCTTATAATTTTTTAGGACCACTACAGTGGTTAGAATACAATAAAATCATGTAAATTATAGCATTCATTTTTTAAAATTAATATCATTGGCATCAGCATTAGCATAAGGAGCATCATTTTTAATTTGTAATTTCATACTGCAATTTTAGGAGATGCTTAAAATTTTCCCCATCATTTAATTTCTCAGAGAATGAATCTTAGAATGCAAATCTAGGTTTATAGAGACGCTAAAACAAACTCTAAGGTAAGAGTATTGTAATTATCATATTTTGGAGAGATATTTAAAAATGTTCTGTTTGGCATAGCATTGATTTAGATGTTTGCATCTTTGGATTACTTCCTTCCATGTGGCTAAAGTGCTACTAAGCTAGAACGCCTGCTTTTCGGAAGAATGTCCTTCTTCCCAACATGCAATAGGCTGTGGTAGACCTTCATGGCCACCTGTGCTGTCAGATTCAGGTCATCAGTGACCAAAAACATAGACAAAAAGATGAGAAATTTAAAGAGTATTTGGATTATAGTTAGGCTTAGGCTATTGGTCAGAGGAACAAAAATGTTTTGTGACTGATATAGTCAGCTATGGGTTCTACATGGGGATATAAGGCCAAATCTCCACATAGGATGTGTGCATTTGCAATTGAGTGTCCTTTATAAAGAGTCTGAGATTCAAGAGTTTAGGATCTACTCAAAGAATCTTTTAATCTCATCATTATAAAAAATTTAATTAGCAATTTGGTTGTTAATAGCAGAAGAATGAAAGGCCCAGAGGCCGTCAGGAAAAATGCGACTAGGAAAGTTGATAAGTCAGATTATGGAGCTTTGAGAGGAAATATGTAATTAGGTAAATGCAGTAGGAATAGGTTGTAGAGTCTGAATATCTGACCTAAGTGGGTCGTGGAAAGGGACAAGAAAATAAGGTGCTTGTTTCTACATTCCTCATGTTGTCCATCCATAAAATGATCATTCTTTGACACACAGTCACAATAGAATTGCCAGTCCTAGAGTTTCCACATACTGTTTATATCTAAAGTGAAACAATACTTACATATTTTGTTGATTGAATACATAAAATATAGATAACATTTTATTCTTTTTACTCCAACTTTAATAAAATATTTAAATAATACAAGCAAAAATAATCTATAATCTTTTCAGATGTTACCATTTATAAACTACATGAAAAATGATATGATTTACCATTTCATTAATATACTCATTTTATCTGTCATTTCTCTGTATGTGCCGTACATGCCATTTTAAAAGTCATTTAAGAATATTTGAAAAGAACACAATGATTTTGCCTAATCTATGTGAAAACCTACCCTTTTCCCCTAAAGTAACAATAGTAACAGGGAAACTTGGTACTATTTTAAAGTTTCCATTTTAAATGTACATTCAGTTGGGATACAATCATTTTAGGGATGAAAAAATGCACTTCTGACCCAGAGGTAGAGTAAATTTCTCATTACAAAAGAAATAAAAAAAAGTATTTCACAAAGTAAATATGACTGCTATGCATTAAATATAATGCCCTTTTGAAAAACTTACTCTGTTCTTGAAATTCACTGTAATGCTACAATGACTTTATCATAAATTTTTTCTTTTCATTTACGTTTGTGTGACAATTCATGATCTTAGAAATAAACTGTAAGTAGCTTCCTCTGGACACTGACTTTGTTCCCATATGTAATAGGTACACTTGCTTCCAGACATAATTCACATTTAAATATCAAAGTCATTGATATGTAAGCAGAACATTTATTTTTTTATTACTCAGAACCATCCTGTTCCTCTCTTTAAGCTGAGGAACATTTCTTTCAAGAATATGAGGAAGAGAAAAGCCTTCCAGTTAATTTAGGCTGTATGACTATTTCCAGGAATGGATCACAGGTGGAGTAGGTGGCAGTCAATACGGAGCATGCAGAGGTGGGTCAATTTTAGCCAAGCACTTGCCAAATTAGTTCCTTGAAGTGTCAACAAAAGCAATTTGCTGAGTTTTCCAATTCTATTAGTCTGTTTTTTAAATTCAAATAACACACATTCCAATTAAGTTGAAAATTTAAAAATTCACATTTAATTGTATATGTGTAAACAACAACAACATTTTATATTTCAAGTAGGCCATAAAAGGAAAATACTTAACACTTAAAATATATTAGTTTATCAGAATTTTTTTCTTTCTGGACTTCTGGGTAGGAAAGGAAAGGCTGTAGGCATAAAAGAATAGCTTACTTACTAGCTAGTTTTGCAGTGGGAAGGTTTAATTGACACATTTAAGAAAACATAGTACAGCTCACACACTTTCATATTCTTCATGAAATAAGTTTTAGAATAACATAAATTTCTTATATTCATAATCCCTCCTGATATAGCTATCACATGCAGAGTTACTGTAGTTAGACAAATTTCTTTCTGTAGGCAGTTTTTAAAATCCAATGTAAAGATTGTGTTCATGGAATTTGTAGCCTGGTCTCTTCTACCAAGCTCGATAGAATACAAAGTCTTTTGAAGCCTTGTTATAAAACTCTTTTGCGTAAAACTTGAGCTGATAAAAACCTTTTGTGATAGATTCCAGTTTGAAGTCGTTTTGACAAAAGCAAATATAAGTTTGTAAAAAAAATAAAGTTCTAAATTATTGCATCTCTTAAATACGCTTAGTACCTTTGTGCATAAAGAAAATATGTAGAAAAATATCATCTACAGGTGGAAGACATTATAATCTTTGATGTTTTGACAGGTGTGTCAAAGAGGAAATTTAATTTCCTTTTATAACTTTTGAGAAAATAGCCGTGGGGGGTGGCTGGGTCAGTATTTTAAGGAATAGAAGCTAAATGTACATGCAATGTTGGAAAACATTGATCTACATTTTGGTATGCAAATATATTATATTATTTCTCCTCCTTCTTACTTTTGTTGTTGAATGTCGTTTTACACACCACAATTCTATACCAGAATCTCTTATATAGTCACAAAATTTTATGTGCATATCCAGGAGGCTTATAGATGACCTGGATATGATTGAGAATCTATGAAGATAAATCCTTTCATCAAGGAATAACATTGTAGACATTACATGGAGTAATAAGTTTCGGTAAATGACAACAAGAAAGTGCACATATTTTGATTTTGTCTCGTTCAAAGTATTAGTGTGGAAAAATAATACAACAAGTTTAGGGTGTTTCTCAGGGAACCAGCATTTGCTACTGATTTCATACTGACATACCATATTTAGATGTTCAGAGGAAGTCAATCAAGTAATTTTGTGGATGGCACCAGCTAGAAACAATTTCAATCATACAATTTTATGGACTGATAAAGTATATGGGTAATTTATTAATTAAAATATAATGAGAATAGAGATGTTAAAATATTCATTGAAACTCATGAGGTTAATTAAAATACTCTGTAGATATTTCTAGACTAATAAAACTCATATAAATTATTAGATAGCTCTGATTTGACCCATTGAGGATGCACAACTGAGGGAAATATTTTAAAAATGAATTCAGTCTATCACTGTGCTTTTGAACATGCTTATCAAGTTCATATAATTAGTATTGCTGTCCTTTTAATGTCTAATATGACACACTTTGTAACATTAAATGTTTAGAAAATATACTTTGTTTTATTCTCTTGAGATACTAGAAAATTAAATATGAATTCTTTTTAATATATTCCTGGGCTTGCTTTTTTGAGATTCATTGATGGAGAATTAAATTTGTTTATATATTAGTAGTAACTATTATACTATCAGAATCAAATTATGAAATGTTTCAGTACGCATCTCTAGATACTGACGATGCTGACTGAAGCCTCAACTTCCCCAAGTACTAGTGAAGTGAGATTGAGCAAGTTACTTAACACATTCAAGCTGTAGTGTTTTATAGGTTCATTGTGGAAAATGGATAATGAATGTTAATCATTTAGCATGTTGCTTGGCACAAGAGAAAACACTCTATAACTTGTAGTCATTGTTCCCAATGCAGTTGATTTGTGTATAGTACTTTCAAAGTGTACAAAGAGGATAGGCTTAGTATATAATGATGCTGATACTGTTTAAAATGGAGCAGATATTTTGGAATAATTCTCAAGGATGCAGAGGTAGATCAGTGAACAATGAATTATGAAAATATAAAGAGAAGAAAATCAAAACATTGTTACAACACAATCTTTTCTAAGAATGTTTATTGGTCCGATATTTTTTATTTTATTAATTTGGATTCATAACTCCTCAGTATATATACTAAACAAAGTCTGTGTAAAGAGGCTTAGTTTAAAATAACATTGGTGAGAAAATTTTCTAAGGGAGAAAGTTTTAGATACTATATTGGTATTATGTTATATAAAATATTCAGAGTCAGATAAATTTGATATTACATTCATGGAGGCATTACTTTTATTATTTAGTACAAAGACAAAATATATTAAATATATTATTTTTTCCTCATCTATAGCTGTCAAATTTACTTTTTACATAATACAATTTCATATTTTTACATATTACAATTCATGTGACCTTCAATCATTTTATGAAACCACTCATTATATTTTGGTATCTAAGTTTGAATTATTTATATGAGGTTTAGATATCTTCTGCGAATAATATATTCAACCTTAATTTTCAGTGTTTAGAATTTATCCACAGTTTTTTATCCACATCCACAATTTGTAAGGTATTTTCACATACACAGAAAAGTTTTATTGTGGTTTTCTTATTCTAATTTTTGTCCTCAATCTTTCATGTAAAAGAGACGCTTTGTGGATTGTTATACATATCTATGTAACTAATTCATATCTGCTTAAATGTTTTCATTTGCTTCAGAATCATTATTGCTCATACTGTTTGCTGTTAACCTAAGCAATCTATACCTTTGTCCAAACTGCTTATTTTGTAACACAATCAACTTATGTGTTTTAAGACAATTTTCCCATAACAGTAATAATTCAAGTAACAAAGCTTGCTGAAGTTCAAAATTATTCTTTGTTGATTTTTTCTATGACTCTTAATGTATAACAATATGAAAATTGTCTTCATCTTTTGAAAATGAAAATCATAAGCCTTAAAAGTAAATAAACTGATTTATAGTAGAAAAATAATGAAAAGCCAAATGACAATGATCATTACATCAATTTCTGGATGTCCTAAAAATAAGTGAATTTCATCCATGCACTTATTATTTTAAAAATCTAGTTTTGTCATTTCTTTAGGTCCAAAAGTAAACAATTATTTATAAGAGTTCTTAATATACTTTAATAATGCCTTTATATAATTCTGATTAAATTATAACTTTGGTATAATAGTACATACAAATTGGGGTGGTGGCTTTGATGAATTGAAGGCTTTAGATGTTTTACATACCTGTATAATCTATCCACTATATTGCAATCTTCATCTCCATGAACACACAAACTATGTGTCTACAGTGTGAGCTGCCTTCTTTGTAAGATACCCTGATTCTCAACAGTGATTGGTTTTATTTTTTGCATATGATTCAAACATTGAAGACTCTCAGAATCCTTCTGAGAAAGAGATGAGAGAAGGAGACAGAGAGTTCTGATACCATTTAATATTCAGATTAAAGTCATTCCTAAGACTAGCTTCACTCTTGGTCTGTACTTGATTTGATTACTTATATCAATATTAATAACAACTCTTTTAAACTTAATTTTCTTCTTGCTTTCCTGCAATTGCTTCCAAAGGATACTGAATAGTCATTTATTTTCCTACTGAAGTCTATGTCATCTAAGATGTTTTAAAAAGCTTTATTACCTTAGTAGGCTTTACAAAATCCCTATTTCCTGTTTTACCTACAAAACCAAGCAATAGTGTTTACTATAGACTTAATACTACAAAATGTTACTACAGTTTTCCTTTCCCATGTCCTAAATAGTGGCTCTGTTCAATCACTGGTAGGAAATGACATAATGGTGGAAAAGAGCCTTCTCTATTTGGTAGGAAGTGTAAATCTATCACCGTTTAAGTAGAATAAAAGATTACTTCTTGCATAACATTATGACATTTCTTTAGCATCATAAATATTAACCATTCCACTGATAATAGATATTAAACCCATACAACATGCAGAAACAACTGTTTAAACGCATTTAAGAATATCCATAGTAATCACAACATGAGATGCTTATCTACTGAAAAGAAGGAAAAACATTTCGGTGATTGAGAGTTTTCACCAGTTAGCGTAAAAGCCAAAAGTAAGGCTGTTTTCTATAACTTTTATCAGTCTTATTATGTAGAAGAAAAAATTTAGAAGTCATATTTTTCTAAAGAGGAGAAGTTCTGGTGAAGATCTGAAATCTTCCTTTCTTGGAAATCCCTGAAGTCATATTCCATATTATTAAGTGTAAATTGTCACTATTAAGCATTCACAAAGCCTGAAATATAGCACTAAAACATTCATCCTTGATTGGTCAAACTGTTCTCTTTTATCTAACTGCCTGACAGAAAAAAAAAAAAAAATTAATCCTGACATTATCAAAAGAGTCTACATTTTGTGTGTATGTGTGTAATATTCAACATTCAATCAAAATTTTCCAAACACCAGAGATAAGACAGACAATAAAAAGAAGTTTATATGTATGGGTTTGAGTAGCTAGGTAATATTTTAAAATAAAACTATTATTAATGTTGAAAATAAAAGTTGATAGGATGAGTGTTTAAAAACAACATAATCTATCAAATAATCAAGTAGAACCTATAAAAATAGTGCCAAAGAATTTATAACCTGAGAGGATTTTAACTCATCAGACACAGGAGAAAGAAAACAAATATTCTGGAAGCTAATGCAGTTAGAAAATACGCAGAATGGAGCATATAAAGAAAAAATATAAAACAACATGAGGCATATGAAACCCAGAAGAATAATCTAGAAAGCAAGTAATTTTAGACTCAGAAAAAGAGGAGAACAAATAGTTCATGAGCAATAATTGAATATATACAAGGTGAAGTTATTGGAATTTCTTTCAAAGTTAATAAAAGAAAAAAAATCTATCAGTATTACTAAAATGAAAACCACATATAGGAGATCATTTTAAAATAGTTGAAAACCAAAAACAAACTATTTATGAAGACACTATTTTTAAAACGACACATTATCTTTTAGTATATAATGAGACGAAGGACTGCATTGTTAACACGAATGAGGGAGCATTAAATAAAACCAATGAAATTTTCAAGACATTGAAAGAAAAATGTCTATGTAAAACTCCAAATCCATTAAAATATTTTTCAAAAATTAGTTAAAGTTAAGTCAAAAAGAAGTTAAAGTTAAGACATCTTCAGATAAACAATGACTAAGAGATTTGTTATCATTATCAGACCAAGATTTTAAAAATACACAATTGCAAATTCTCAAGGCAGAAGGACAATTAGGCCAGAAGGAAGCACTGCATCTCAGGAAGAATTAAATAACACCAGAAATGAAAAGTATACTGGTAGATCTAAAGGAATAAGAAGTTCTAGAAACAATTATAATGTGCTATGTGGGTAAAAGTATATGTAATACTAAAATAGATGACAGCAATAGCATGGAAGTCAGGTGCAGAGTACAAGAAGTTAAAGTATTGTAAGGTCTACACATTGTCTCAGGAGAGGGAAATACATAAATATTACAAGATGTAAGCGGAATATTCCATAAAACGCGTCACTCCAATCCTAAAATAAAATTGTTCTTTACCAAGTACATAGTTTCAAAGGACATAAAGTCAAAATTGACAGACTTTTAACATCAGAATCAGATATTTTAACACACCTTTCTAAGTAACTGATAGAAAATTATTTTATTTATTTATTTATTTTTAATGAGGGTCTCGCTCTGTTGCCCTGGCTAGAGAACAGTGGTACGATCAGGGATCAGGGTTCACTGCATCCTCAAACTTCCAGGCTCAAGAGATCCTTCAGCCTCACCTCCCAGAGTAGCTCGGATTACAGGCATGCACCACCATTACCAGCAAATTTTTTTGTTTTGTTTTGTTTTTAAGAGATGAGGTTTTGTCCTATTGCCCAAGCTGGTGTCAAACTCCTGGACTAAAGCAGTCTGCCTGCCTTGTCCTCCCAACGTGCTGGGATTGTTACAGGAAAGGGGCCCTGATCCAGACCCCAAGACTGGGTTCTTGGATCTCACACAAGAAAAAATTCAGGGCAAGTCATCAGTGCAAAACAAAAGCAAGTTTGTTAAGAAAAGTAAGGTGGCGAAAGAACAGCCACTCCATCGACAGAGTAGGGTGTTCCCAAAAGTTAAGAGGAAGAGTGCATCCACCCTAGGTAGAATACTTGTATACATATACAATGAAAAAACATCATGGGGAGATGTGCTCAGCTACAAGGGCTTGTGATAAAAGGTTAATTTTCTTAGTTACTGTATTTTGCAAGAATCAATGTTATTATCTTTAAAGCAAAATTAGAAAGGCCTTGTTTTCTCAAGATATCGGAATATTAGGACACTCTCAAGTCTGGGTCTGTTTAGGAAACCTTATCAATCTGTTCCCTTAGATGTAAACATCTAGAGGTTAGGAATGCCTAACTTTCTGGGAATTCTGCCCAGCAAGTTCCAGCCTTATTTTCCTAGCCCTCACTCAAGATGGAGTTGCTGTGGTTCGAATGACTCTGACAGGATTATAGGAGTGAGCCACAGAGCCTGGACAAAAGTATAACAAAATTTCAGCAAATGTACAATGCTTGAAAAGCACAGCTAATACGTCTGATTTAAGACACTACACCCCAAACTGCACATGGTACAGAAAATCATGCCTTTGGGATAATCACAACTCAGTCCCCAGAAGCAGTGAAAGTGGAAAAAAGAACTTTGTAGATGTGATTCAATTAAGGATTTCTGGATTAGCCAAGAAGAGCAACTGTAATCACAAGGGTTCTTATAAGAGGGAGGCAGGAGGGTCAGAGGCATGAAAACGTCAATGACCGAAGCAGAAAGAGAGACTGGAGGATTCTAGGCTGCTTGCTCTGAAGCTAGAGGACAGGGCCAGAAGCTGAGGAATGAAAGAATCTCTAGAAGTTAGAAAAGGCAAGGAAACAGATTGTCCCCTACAACTCCCCACTCCCCAAATGCATCCTTACTGGCCGATCAGATTACAAGAAAATAAGTTTATGTTGTTTTAATCCACTAAATTCATGGTAATATGCTACAGTGACAATAAGAAATTAAAACAGTACTGAATATATATATTATTTTCAAATGCTTATGAGACATTTTCCAGAATTGACTATATACTGGCTATAAAGCAAATCTCAAATATAAATACTTCTAAATATTTTAAATTATTCAGAGTGTGTTCACTGATCAGAATGAAAACTAAGATAAAGCTAGAACAATAAAATAAATGATAGTCACAATATAGTAAAATATTCAAAATTTAAAAATATACTCCATATAATTAATGTTTCAAAGAAGAAATTAAAATGGATATTAGAAAATTTTGGACCAATAGTAAAAGAATATACGATATATTAAAACTGTGGAGAAACATATAAAACCTTAATGACAGAAAAAATTGTCATTATTTGCATATAAAATGATTGTATACAAACAAATACCAGTATAGTTTACAGATAACTTCTATAATAAATTTAAAAACCTACTAAGGTCACAGTATATCAAATATACTCCTATGTATTACCACAGATTATTAGGTTTTTTGATAGCATCCATAACTGGCAGAAAATCTAATAACAGTTATATATGACTTACAGAAATTCTGATAAATATTGTTAATAAAAAATTAGAGACTTAAATGTCTGAATCCATTTTGTTCATGAACTGGACGACTTAATAATATAACGAGGCCATATTGCCAAAATTTATCTATAAAATAAATATAATTCTCATCAACATCCCAACATTGTGAAAGTTGGCAAGTTGATTAAAAATGTAGATGGCAGATGAAGAAGCAAGATGGCTGACTAGAGACACTGGACTCTCACGTTCCTCAAAAAGAAGAACCAAAATCACCAACAGACAACTGCATCTCGAGAAGAACATCTGAAAGAGTTCACTGAAGTCTAATGGAGAAGTCATGGGAGACACCTAAGGCACAGAAAGAAAGAAAAGTGAGCAGCCACCTCAGGTGAGATTGGCTGGGTGCTCCAAGGGGCCCCCTAGTGTAGGGAAAGGGTAAGTGAAAGACCCTCAGAGGTCTGCAACTCCATCATGAACTGATGCAATTCTACCACAGAAGAGCTCCTCTAACAGCATAAACCCTGAGACTAATGTGGATATGATCTGGAGGCCCTGTAAGGGCACACTGCACTAAACAGGGAACTTGTGTTTGGTCACAAGATATAAACAGCTGTAGCAGGGTGCCATTGTGAAATCCTAGCTATCACTGGGCTACATCCTACCTGAAAAATATAGCCCCTACATCTTCACATCCTTGGATTCCCCACTGACATTTCCCCAGTGCCCACCCAGAGGGCTACAGTGGCACAGTACTGGCTGAACCCGAAGGTCTGTCAGGTCCTAGTACTTTGCCCACACACAGTACTACTCCCCTGGGAAAGGACAGTACAATGCACCCAGAAGTTGGCGCCTGGAATGAAGGAAATCAAAGTATACCCTTTCTAGAGCTGGAGAGTTCCCTGTCTGCCACCTGTCACCTCCAGCAGCATGGACTTTATCCTCAGGCTTGCAGTCAGAGACCTGACTGTCTGGGGATGGGAACAGGGACCTACCCACAACTGTGGCACAACCTATGTGCTCTAGCTTGCACTCCTAGAAGCAGGATCCCTTCCCCCCATCCTCATCCCCCATCTCTACCCCCACCCCAACCCCAGCCCCCACACAATGCAGAAACCACAGCCAATGCTGCTGTCACCAGGGTCTGGGACAGGTGAACTGGAGGCTACTTGTCTGGGGCTGTGAGTGGCAACAACACCCCCACTGGTAGCTTGGTCTCTAGACTAAAGATCACACTGAAGGCTGAGATCTCTCTTCTGTCCTTACCTCTGTGTGGCACTGTGGCTGCTATGGCCACTGAGAGTAAATAAGCCTAAGAGCCGCATGCCTGGTCAGTGGACAGTGACCATGCCCCCACTGGCAACACAGTCCTTCTGGTCAGGCATGAGTACAGAAGGAGGGATTTCTCTCCTTTTCCACACAACTGTGTAGCCACTACTATAGCCAGGAGTCGAAACAAATGCAACTGTAGAACCTGAGAGCTCTGTGTTTGAGGCTTTGGGCAAACCCGCATGACATCAGGAGTATGGTCTCTGAGCTCTACTGTACATCCTGAATACAAGCTCTACACACACATCATTGTGGGCATTGATGCTACTGGAGAATAACTGTGCACTTCCCAGATCATAAAAGCTGCTTGCAGGGAACTGCTGATAGCACCTCTATTCATACCAACAGCAAGACTCCTGTGCTTTAGCAGGAGCCCTGGAATCAGATTTTCCACACCCACCGCAACAGACTTCTCTGTCCTGCCAACAATAGCCAATATCCCTGCATATCACCAGGGGCCTGAGGTCCAAAGAAATATAATTCTTCAGCAACAGATATTGATCAAAAGGAAATATGTGAAATCCTGGAAAGATAATTCAATTATTTATTCTAAAGAAGTTCAGTGAGATATAAGAAAATTCTGAAAACCAGTACAAAAAAATGTGAAAAACAGTTCAGAATATGAATGACAAATTTATCAATGAGATAGAATCCCAGAAAAATGAAAATTCTGGAAATAAAAAATTCATGGAAAGAAATACAAAATACTCTTGAAATCTTCCACAATAGGTTAAAGAATCTTGGAACTTAAAAACAGGTTTTTTGAAATAAGATAGCCAGATAAAAATTCAAAATAAAAAGAATGAAAAATAATAAAGACTTAGTGACATGTGGGACATCATAAAATGGTCAAATTTACATATTATTGGTGTCCCAGAAGATGATATGAGGGAAAAAAAAGTGTTCAAAAACCTGTTTAATGAAATAATACATGAAAACTTCCAAAGTCTAGCAAGAGATTTAGACATCCAGATACAGGAGATATGAAGATCTTTAAATACATACAATGCAAAAAGATCTCCACAGCACATTATAGTCAAACTGTTTAAAGTCAAATGCAAAGAGAGAATTCCAAAAATAGTAAAAGAAAAGCATCTAGTCACCTACTGTTATTCTGCCATGAGAATAATAGTGGACTTCTTAGCAGAAACTGTATAGACTAGGAGTGAATGAGATGATATATTCTAACTGCTGGAAAAAAAAAAAAAAAAAAAAACCTGCCATATAAGTGTACTATATTCAGCAAAATTATCCTGCACAAATTAAGGAGAAATAAATTATTTTCCAGACAAAGGACAAAGCCTGAGGGAATTTGCTAACATTATATCAGCCTTACAAAAAAATGGTAAAGGGACTCCTAAACCTGGAACTGAAAGTACTGCAGGTACCATCACGAAAGCACATGAAAATAAAAAACTCTTTAAACCAAGTACACAAATAAGGAACAGAAAAGACTCAAATAGTACTACTATAGAAAACAAACAAAACAAGACCAAATGATAAGAGAAAAAGGAATGAACAAAGAATATACAAAACAACCAGAAAACAATTAACGATGAGATAGAAACATAATCTTGCATATTAATAATAACTTTCAAAGTTAATAAATAAAATTATCCACTTAAAATATATAGGTTGGCTGAATGGATAAAAAACATAATTCAGTATATAATGCCAAGAAAAAATATATTTTATCTGCGAAGACAGATATACACTCAAAATAAATGGATGAAAAAATATATTCCACATCAACAGAAAACATAAACGAGTAGTAGTAGTCATGCTTTCAGATAAAACAGGCATTGACTCAAAAATGCTTCAAAGAAGACAAAGAAAGTCATCCTATAACAAAAAGGAATCAACACAGAAAGAGTATACAACAATTCTAAATATATATGCACCCAACACTGGAGCACTCAGATTCATAAAGCAAATATTACTAGAAATAAAGAGAGAGATAGACTCCAACACAATAATGGTGGGACATTATAACATCCCACTCTCAGCACAAAAGATCATCTAGTCAGAAAATCAACAAAGAACATTGGGCTTAACCTGGACTTTAGACCAAATTGACCTAATAGGCATTTACAAAATATTTGATCCATAACTGCAGAATATACATTATTCTCATCAGCACAAATAAAACTCTCCAGGACAGGCCATAAACTAGTCCACAAAATAAGTCTCAGCAAATTTAACAAAAATGAAAATCACATCAAGGATGTTCTCAGACCACAATGGAATGAAAATAGCAATCAATGCTAGAAATAAACAGAACTTTGAAAATTATGTAAATACATGGCAATGAAACAATGTGGTTCTGAACAACCTTTGGGTCAAGAAAGAAATTAACATGAAAATTAAAGAAAAATTTGAAGCGAGTGAAAATAAAAGCATAGCATACCAAAACCTGTCAGTTACAGCAAAAGCAGTGTTTATAGGAAAGTTTATAGTAACAAATGCCCACTTTAAAAAACAAAAAGATTTCAAATAAACAATATAATGGTGCACCTCAAGAAGCTAGAAAAGGAAGAATGAACCAAATGCCAAATTATCAGAAGACAAGAAGTAATAAAGATGAGAACAGAACTAAATGAAAGAGACTTTAAAAAATAAAAAAGATATATGAAAGAAAAAGTTGGTTTTATGAAAAGGTAAACAAAATTGTTAAACTGTCAGCTAGACTAACCAAAAAAGAAGAGAAAAAAATCAAATAAAACCAGAAATGAAAAAGCAAACATTACAACTGATACCCAGAGTAATACAAAAGATCATCAGTAACTATTATAAAAAACTATATGCTAACAAACTGGAAAACCTAAAAGAAATGAATAAATTCTTGGAAACCTGCAATCTACCAAGATGGAATCAGAAAGAAATAGAAAACCTGAACAAACCAACAATGAGTAAGAAAATTAAATTATTAGTAAAAATTCTACCAACAAAGTAAAGACCAGGACCAGATGAATTCATTGTTGAATTCTACCAACTATGTAAAGAATAACTAATACCAATCATCTGGAAATAATTTCAAAGAATTGAAGGTGAGAGAATTTCCCAAATTTGGTGAAGCCAGCATTGCACTAATACCAAAACCAGAAAAGAAGGCAACAAAAAATGAAAACTAAAGGCCAATATTGCTGATGAACATAGACACAAAAATCCTCAAAAAATACTAGTAAACCAAATCCAACAGCACATCTGAAAAATAATACACCATGAGCAAGTGGGATTTATAACAGGGAATGCAATGATGCCTTAACATTCTTGAATCAATAAAGATGATACATCACATCAACAGAATGAAAGACAAAACCCATATGATCAACTCAATAGATGCAGAAAAAGCATTTGATAAAATTCAACATCCCATCATGATGGAAATTCTCACCTAACTAGGCAGTATATCATGTATCTGATACATTTTGAATAATTGTCCCTGGCCAAATCTCATGTTAAATTGTAATCCCCAATGCTGGAGGTAGGGCATAATGGGAGATATTTAGATCATTGGAGGCAGATAACTCATGAATGGCTTAGGCCATCTACTTGGTGATAAGTGAGTTCTCACTCTGAGTTTACATGAGATTTGGCTCCTTAAAAGTGTGTGGGGCCTCCAACCCTCACCCTCTCTCCCTTGCTCCTAATTAAACCTCTTTTCTCTTTAAATTACCTGTAAGTGCTCTTGCCCAGTCTGACCCCACCCATTTTAGTTCCTATTCTGTGGCTGAGTGGGAGCACAGACCACATGTACTTTATGATTCAGTCAATTGCCAGAGGCAACAGAGAGCCTCTCCTAGTAAACAAGGATCAAGTATATACCCATAAATGTTGGCTTCAGCTGGCTCTTAACCTTAAGCACCATCTACTGGCCTGTAGGTCCAACCAATATAAAACCTACAAACAGGAGTAGAAGCAAAGGCAAAAGACTCTACCCAACATTCTCAAGAATCACACTCCACAGATAGGTGGAAAAGGGAAAGGGAAAGAAAAGAAATGTATATTGTAGGGAAATAAAGTAAGAAAACAATTTCTATCTGCATGAAAATAATTACAAAATTAAAAGTGTTAGTGGCTCCAGATGAGTAGAAACAGTACAAGAATTCTAGCATCATGAAAAATGTGAATGTAGTGACACCACCAAAGGATTACACTAGCTCTCCAGCAATGATCCCTAACCAAAATGGAAACACAGAAATGACAGATAAAGAATGCAATGCATGGATTTGCTAAGAAGCTCAATGAGATCCAAGACAAGATTGATAATCAACACAAAGAAACCTCTAAAACAATGCAAGAAATAAAGAATGAGATAAGCATCTTAGAAAGAAGATGCTTATCAATCAAAGCTTCTGGAATTCAAAAACTCACTTAGGGAATTTCAAAAGCTTTATCAATAGGCTAGAGCAAGCAGAAGAAAAATTTTAGAGCTTGAAGACTAGTCTTTCAAACTAATCTAGGTAGAAAAATAAAAATAAATAAATTATAGGAAAATAATAAAGTCTTAAAAAAATATGGGATTATGTAAAGTGACCAAATCTACGAATTATTGGTATTTCTGAGAGAGAAGGAGAAAAAGTAAACAACTAGGAAAACATATGTGAAGGAAAACCCGAGAACATTTCCCTAATCTTTCTAAAGAGGTAAACATCCAAAGACAAGAAATCCTAAGAACACATGTAATATAATACAGAAAATGAATATCACAAAGGTATATACTCACCAGATTGTTCAAGGTCAACACCAGAACAAAGATACTTAGAGAAAAAGTTTAGATCATGTACAAAGGGAACCCCATGGGCTAACAGCAAATTTCTCAGTACAAGTTTCTTTTCTCTTTCAAGCCAGAAGAGATTGATGGCCTCTTTTTAGCATTCATAAACAAAAGAAATTCCAATCAGGAATTTCGTGTCCCATCAAACTTCACTTTCTTCATAAATAAAGAAGAAATGAAATCTTTTCCAGACAAAGGAAATTCTTTACCACTAGACCAGCGATATGAGAGCACATTAGGGAGTTCTAAATAGGAAAATGAAAGAATAATACCTGTTACCACAAAAACACACTTACGTACATAGTCCACAGATCCTATAAAGCAACTACATGATTGAAACTGCAAAGCCCAGGGGCTGGCCAAGATGGCCAACTAGAAGCAGCCAGGGTGTGCCACTCTCACAGAGACGAACGGAAGGAGTAAATCAGCACCTTCAGCTGAAATATCCAGGTACCTGCATTGGGACTAATCAAGGAAACAACTTGACTCAGGGAGAATGAAGAAAAGCAAGGCAGGACATTGCCCCACCTGGGAGCAAGGGCCACCGCCTCAACCCGGGGAAGCAGTGAGTGAATGAACAATGCGGGGAACCCATGCTTCTCCCACATATCTTTGCAAGCCTTGGATCAGAAGATCCTGTCGTGAAGGCACCCACCAGGGCCTTCAGTATGACACAGACAAGTAACGCGGAGTCTCGTAGAGCTGCCACTCAGGCACATTCAGAAGCGTAGGTATCTATGATTTTCCGGCTTCTTGGCAAAAGCAGCTGCAAGTCTGGCAAAATGGGAGGTTAGACCCACCAATACATACCCATGGGAAAGGGGCTGAATCCAGAGGCCTGTGTCCATGGCGGCCCACAGGATAAGACCCACTGTGTTAGAACTCCAACTAGCCACGCGCAGCAGTGTTAAACCTCCCTGAGACAGAGCTTCCAGTGGGAGGGGTGGGCCACTATCTTTCTTGGTGTTTGTTTGTTTATTATTATACTTTACGTTCTACGATACTTGTGCACAACGTGCAGTTTTGTTAGATAGGTACACATGTGCCATGTTGACTTGCAGCACCCATCAACTCGTCATTTACATTAGGTATTTCTCCTAATGCTATCCCTCCCCAACTATCTGCTGGTTTAACAGCGTCAGCCACTGTTGCCTTAGGGCTTAGCGAGTGGAGGCAATTAGAGTCTGGCAGTCTCCCAGCACAGTCCAGCAACTTCATGAAGAAGCTTTCAGACTGCTTCTTCATGCCCGCTTCCCTGCGCTTCACTGGGCAGAAATCTTCTGACTAGGGACTCCAGTCATCTCCACTAGTATTTTCCCACCAACAGAGATTTCAAACCTCCGTGGAATGGAGATCTCAGAGGGAGAGGTAGGACAACTATCTTTGTTGTTTGGGTGACTTAGCCATTCTAGCTTTGGGCTTTGGAGAGTCAGAGGCAACCCGGGGCTGGAAAGAACCCCCAGCACAGCACAGCTGCTCTATGAAAATGCCGCCAGGCTTCATTTTTAAGCAAGTCTCAGATCCCATTCATCCTCACTGGGCCAGACCTCCCACCTTAGGTCTCCAGCCACCTCCTATAGGTGAATTTGAGCCAGCAACAGGTCCATACCTCCCAGGGATGGAGCTCCTAAAGGGAGAGGTAGGTCACTATCTTCGTTGTTTTGCAGCCTTTGGTGTTGATACCTTCAGGTATGGAAATGTCTGAGATGACTACGGACTACAGAAGACCCCCAACATACTGCAGAAGGCCTGTGAAAAATATGGCCAGACTGTTAAGTGGGAGCCATCCCTACATCTCGTCATCAGGCAGGTCCCCCAGGCCTGAGCCTCTAGCTACACCCTGCCAAAGCTATTGAGCCAGTAGTAGCTATGCTACTTACTCACTGGAGAGAGCTCCCAGTGGGGGTTGAAGGGGAAGAGTTGCCATCTTTGCTCTCTTACAGCCCTAGCCCTTGCTGTCTCCAGGCTCGGGAGATTCTGTGGGGGACCAGAGGCTAGTCCACACCCCAGCAGAGAGCAACCACCTCACAGAAAAGTGGCCAGACTTCTCTACACAGATCCTGGTCTCCACTTCTTACTGGGAAGGGCTGCCTGACCCTGGATTCCAGCACAACTGCCCTGCCCTTGCCTGATCACCACAATCAGAGGCAGCCCTACATTCCTCCAAGGAGGAAATCCCAGAGTCAACCCACTACCTCTCTGCGACTGCAGATGCAGTGGTACAGCCTTAACAGCCCTAAGACTGGGAAAGAACAAAGGGCCTAGTCATTACACTGGCACCTCCAGCACACTGCAGCCAGCATATGGAGAGTAGTTCAGCTGCTCTGCCCTGAAAACCCCATCCCTACTTTTCACCAGGCAAAGCCCCCAGCTCAGGAACACAGAATAGTCGTCACAGCTATGGCTGATTGTTCCCACTGGTAGTGGCCTGGATTTTCCCTGGAGAGAGGCTCCCACAGGCATACAACAACCCCTCTGCCACTGCCACAATAACAGTTCTAACCATACAGCCTTGGTCTGAGGAAGAAACAAAGAGCCTAAAAACTACACCCAAGCTTATGGTATGTCACGGTCACCATATGAGAGGAGATTCATTTCTCCTCCCTGTGAGCCTTCTAGCCACTGCTCGCCAACAAACAAAACTCCAAGCTCATGCCAGTAGTACAGTCACTCACCTAACTGACTGAACTCCCTCAGTAACAGGGGCTCCCTGTTTCCTGGAGGTGAAGCTTCCAGAGGCAACTGAAAGCCTCTTTGCAACTTCCTTTGCAGTGGAACTACCCTTGCTACCCTTATACTAATGAAGGGGCAAAGACTCTAAGTGCCTCATCTACACCTCCAACAAACTGCAGTCAGTTCAAGGGGAGGAGGCCAGTCTGTCTCCCATAGATCCTACCCACCCCTCCTGCTTCTCACCAGACAGGAAACCCCTGGCTTGGGCCCACAGCACAGACCCTCCATCCTGGCTGATTGCATTGAGTGATTGCTGACCTGCGTCTCACTGAAGCAGAGTCCCCAAGAAACAAGCAAAAGACCCTTGGCCACCACCACTACTAAGGTCCCTTCCTTTGCTGCCTCCAACTTAGGAAGGACCATACACACTGATATCATCCCAGAGCTGCAGTGGACAGCCTAGGAGTGTCAAGTCATGATCTAGAGCCAGGACTCAAGTGAGAAAGAAGCCCACACTTTCAGAGCATTGAGAAGGAGCACAGATGGAACTGTGAAAAAATATAGGGGAGCCACAAGACCAAGCAAGAGCCTAGCAACTGATCAATATGCCTAAGTGCCACCTACAAGATCACACCCCAAAATTTCAAGACCAAAAGTTCCTTGCTAACATATACTGCTGTGAAACCAAAGACAACAATTCAACTGCAACTAAAAACCCTGAACAAATTCTTGGCCCTGTGAAAATATCCAGAAACGAAAGTCTATTGACTCAATCTGCTTTGCAGTTAAAGCAACACCTGCATACAGAGATGAGAAAGAACCAATGCAAGAAGTCCGTTAACTCAAATGGCCAGAATCTCATATGTCCTCTAAATGATCATACCAGTTCTCCAATAAGAGTTCTTAACCAAGCTGAGCTGGCTGAAATGACAGAAATGGAAATCAGAATACAGGTAGAAATGAAGATCATTAACATTCAGGAAGATGGCAAAACCCAATCCAAGGAAACTAAGAATCACATTAAAGTGATACAGGAGCTGAAGGACAAAATAGCCAGTATAAAAAAGAACCAAACTGATTTTACAGAGCTGAAAACACAATATAAGAATTTCACACTGTAAACATGAATATTAGCAGCAGAATAGACTAAGCTGCTGAAAGAATCTCAGAACTTGAAAATTGACTCTCTGAAATAAGATAGTCAGACGAAAATAGAGAAAAATTGAATGAAAAGGAATGAACAAAACCTCCAATAAATATAAGATTATGTAAAGAGGCCAAATCTACAAATCACCGGCAAACTTGAAAGGGAGAAGACAACAAACAACTTGGAAAACATATTTTAGGATATTATTCAGGAAAACTTTCTCAGTCTTGCTAGAGAGGCCAACAGTCAAATGCAGGAAATACAGAGAACCTCCATAACATTCTACAAAAGAAGATCATACCCAAGACACATAATTATCAGATTTTCTAAGGCCAAATTAAAAAAAAAAAACAAGAATGTTTAAGGCAGCTAGTGAGAAAGGAAGGTCGCCTACAAAGGAAACCGCATTAGGCTGAATCTCTCAGCTAAAACCTTATAGGCCAGAAAAGAATGGGGGTGTGTATTCAACATTCTTAAAGAAAAGAAAAGCTTCAACTAAGAATTTCATATCCAGCCAAACTAAGCTTCTTAGGTAAAGGAGAAAAAAGATTCTTTTCAGATAAGCAAATGTTGAAAGAGTTTATTACCACCAGGCCTGCCTTACAAGAGATCTTGAAAGGAGCAACACATATAGAAAAGAAAGACTACTATGAGCTAATACAAAAACACACTTAAATACACAGAGCAGTGACCCTATAAAGCAACCACACAAACAAGCTTGCATAAAAGCCAGCTAACAACACAATGACAGGATCAAATCCACACATATCAATACTAACCTTGCATGTAAATAGGCTATGTGCCCCATTTAAAAGACACAGAGTGGCAAGCTGAATAAAAAGCAAGACTCACTGGTATGCTGTCTTTAGGAGACCCATTTCACATGGAATGACACATATAGGATCAAAATAAAGGAATAAAAAAATCGATCAAGCAAATTAAAATCAGGAAAAAAAAGCAAGAGTTGCAATCCTAATTTCTGACAACACAGACTTTAAACCAACAAAGATCAAATAAGATAAAGAAGGACATCATATAATGGTAAAGGTTTCAATGCAACAAGACCTAACTATCCTAAATATATATGTACCCAACACAGGTGCACCCAGATTAATAAAGTAAATTCTTAGAGACCTACAAAGATATGTAGATTCCCGCACATTAACAGTGGGAAGCTTTATACTCCACTGACAGTATTAGAGAGATCATTGAGGCAGAAAACTAACAGATATTCAAGAATTAAACTCAACAATGGACCAAGTGGATCAGACAGACATCTACAGAACCCTCTACCTCAAAACACCAGAATATGCATTCTTATCACCTCATGAAACATATCCTAAAATCAACCACATAATTGGACATACAACAATACTCAGCAAATGCAAAGAACCAAAATCATACCAAACAAACTTGCAGATACAACACAATAAAAATAGAAGTCAATAGTAAAAAAATTGCTCAAAACCATACAGCTACATGGAAACTAAACAACAAGCTACTGAATGACTTTTGGGTAAATAATGAAGTTAAGGCAGAAATCAAATACTTCTTTGAAACTAATGAGAACAAAAATACAACACACCAAAAACCCTGGAACATTGTTAAGAGGAAAATTCAGAACTCTAAGTGCTCAGATCAAAAGGTTAGAAAGATCTCAAGTTAAAAACCTAACATTACAACTGAATGAATTAGAGAAACAAGAACAAATCAACTCCAAAGCTAGCAGAAGACAAGAAATAACTAAAACCAAAGCTGAATGAAGGAAATCAAGATACGAGAAACCATTCAAAAGATCAACAAAGCCAGGAGCTGTTTTGTGGAAAAAATTAGGCCACTAGAAAAACCAATAAAGACGAGAGAAGATCCAAGTAAACACAATTAGAAATGATGACGGGAATGGTACCACTGACCCCTCATAAATAAAAATAACCACCAGAAACTACTTCAAATACCTCTATGCACACAAACTAGGCCTAGAAGAGATGAATAAATTCCTGGACACATTCACCCTCTCAAGATTGAATCAGGAAGAAATTGATTCCCTGATTATACCAAATGAGCCCAGAAATTGAATCAGCAATAAGTAGCCTACCAACTAAAAAAAAAAAAATTCAGGGTCAGATGAATTCATAGCTGAATTCTACGATAAGAACTGGAACCATTCCTACTAAAACTATTCCTAAAAAATTGAGGAAAAGGAACTTCTCTCAAGCTTATTCTATGGGGCCAGGGTCATCCTGAAACCAAACCTGGCAGAGACACAACATAGGACAAAACTTCAGGCAAATATTCTTGATGAGCATAGATGGAAAAATCCACAACATAATACTTGCAAATCAAATCCAGCAGCACACAAAAAGCTAATTCACCAGCTTCCAGTAGCTGCCATCTATGAGATGCAAGACTGGTTCAACACATCTAAATCAATATATGTAATTCATCACATAAACAAAATCAAAGACAAAAATCACATGATTATCTCAATGGATGCAGAATAGGTTTGCAATAAAATTTAATGCCCCTTTATGTTAAAAACACTTAATAAACTAAATATTGAAGGAACATACCTCAAAATATTGAGTTATCTATTACAAACCTATAGCCAGCATCATGCTGAATGAGCAAAAGCTGGACACATTCCCCTTAAAAATTGACACAAGGATGCTCTCTCTCTCTTACCATTTCTATTCAACATAGTATTGGAATTATTGACCAAAGCAATCAGAAAAGAAAAAGAAATAAAAAGTATCTAAACAGCAAGAGAGGGAGTCAAACTATCCCTGTTTGCAGATGACATAATTGTATATCTAGAAAATTGTATAATCTCAGCACAAAAGCTCCTTCAGCTGATAAACAATTTCAGCAGTTTCAAAATACAAAGTCAATTTATAAAAATTATGAGTATTCCTATACATTAACAACAACTAGACCTAGAACCAAATCAAGCAAACAATCCTACTCAAAATTGCCACAAAAATAATAACATACCTAGGAATACAGCTAACCAGAGAGGTGAAAGATCTCTACAAGGAAAATTTTAAAACATTACTCAAATAAATCTGATAAACAGATGGAAAAACATCTCATACACAGAAGACCTACAGAACCTATAGAGCATACACAGAAAACCTACAGAATGAGAGAAAATATTTGCAAAATATGTATCTGTCAAAGTTCTAATATCCAGCATGTATAAGGAACTTAAATTTACAAGAATAAAACAACCCCATTAAAAAGTGGGAAAAGACATGAACAGACGCTTCTCAAAAGAAGACATACATGTGCGCAACAAGCATATGAGAAAAAAAGCTCAGTATCACTGATCAATAGAGAAATGCAAATCAAAACCAAAATGAGATACCATCTTATACCAGTCAGATGACTATTATTAAAAGGCAAAAAATAACAGATGCTGGTGAGGTTGCAGAGAAAATGGAGTATTTATACACTGTTGGTGGGAGTGAAAATTAGTTCAATGATTGTTTAAAGTAGCATGAAAATTTCTCAAAGAGCTAAAAACAGAACTACCATTAGATCAAACAATCCCATTACTGTGTATATACCCAGATAAATATATATCATTGTACCATAGAGATACATGCACACAAATGTTCATTACAGTACTATTCACAATAGCAAAGACATGGAATCAACCTAATGCCCATCAGTGATAGATTGGATGAAGAACATATGGCACATATACACCATGGAATACTATACAGACATAAAGAAGAATCAGATTATGTCTTTGCAGGAGCATGGATGGAGCTGGAGGGTATTATCTTTAGCAAATTAACAAAGGAACAGAAAACCAAATACTACATGTTCTCCCTTATAAGTGGGTATTAAATTATGAGAACTCATGAACACAAAGAAGGGAACAACAGACACTGAGGCCTAATTGAGAGAGGAGGGTGGTAGGAGGGAGAAGAGCAGAAAAAAACTCAAAAACATTGGGTACTAGGCTTAGTACCTGGGTTATGAAGTAATCTGTACAATAAACTTTTGTGACATGAGTTTACCTATGTATCAAGCTTGCACATGTAACCCTGAACCTAAAATAAAAGTTAAAAAAAGAAACTATAAGGCAACCAGCTAATAACTTCATAAGAGGTACAAACTCTCACATATTAATATTAATTTAAGTATAAACAGTTTAAATGCACCAGTAAATAGGTTTGGAGTGGCAAGCTGGATAAAACAACAACAATAACAAAGACAACAACAAAAACACTTATTCATCTGCTATCTTAAAAGACCCATTTCACACATAATGATACCCATAGGCTCAAAGTATAGGGTTGGAGAAAGATCTATCAGGCAAATGGAAAATAAAAGAGGGCCAGGGTCACTATTCTTTTATCAGAAAAAGCAGACTTTAAATAAAAAACTGAAAAAAGTTCAAAGAAGGGCATTGCATAATGATTAAGGATTCAATTCATCAAGACTTAACTGTCCTAAATATATATACACTCAATATTGGAGCATTCATATTCATAAAAATGTACTTCTAGAACTATGAAAATAATTATACAGTCAAACAGTAATAGTGGACTATTTCAATACTGCAGGGACATCATTATACAAATCATTAGGACAGAAAACTAACAAAGAAATTCTGATCTTAAATTCAACTTTCAACCAATTAGACCTAACAGACATCTGTGCAGTATTCTTCCCATCAACTGCAAAATATACATTCTTCTCACCTGTGCATTGGACATGCATTGGCTTCATGCTCAACCATAAAGCAAGTCTCAATAAATTCAAAAAAATCAAAATTTTACCAACCATACTCTTGGACCTCAGTGACCTCAGTGTAATAAAAATATAAAACAATACCAGGAAGATCACTCAAAACCATATAATTGCATGGAAGTTAAAAAAATTGCTCCTGAATGACTTTTGGTAAACATGAAATGAAAGCAGAAATCAAAAATGTTATTTGAAACAGAGGAGAACAGAGATAGAACATAGCAAAATCTCTGTGACACAGCAAAGTCAGTGTTAAGAGAATGTGCTAAGAGAAGAGATAGTGCTCAACATCTACATCCAGAAGTTAGAAAGATGTCAAATGAAGGATCTAATATCACACCTATAGGAACTACAACAAGATCAAACCAAACAGAAAGATAGCAGAAGAAAAGAAATAAATAAAACCAGAGCTAGAATGAATCAAAATAAGACCCCAAAATTCATACAAAGGATCAATGAACTATAAGTTGTTTTATGAAAGGATAAACAAGGTTGATAGACCATTAGCTAAATTAACAAACAAGAGAAGATGCAAATAAGCACAATCAGAAGCAACAAAGGTGACACTACAATTAATCCCACAGAAATATAAAAGATTACTCGAGACTATTATGACACCTCTATACAGACTGTTTGCATTGCTATAAAGGAACATCTAAGGCTGAGTAATGTATAAATTTTTTAAAAAGTTTATTTGGCTCATAGTCCTTCAGACTGTACAAACATGGTGTCAACTTCTGCATTTCTTTTGTGAAGTCTAAGGAAGTTTTTGATCATGGTAGAAGGCAAAGGGGAAGCCAGCATATCACATACAGAGAGTGGAAGAAAGAGAGAGAGGATGAGGTACCAGTCTCCTTTTAAACAACCAGCTCTTGCATTAGCTAATAATGTGAGAAGTAACTTTTCACAAAGGTAATGGTGCTAAGCCATTCATGAGAGGTCCACCCCATGATCCATAACCTGCTACTAGGCCTTACCTCCAATATAGGGGTTGTATTTCAACATGAAATTTGGAGAGGTCACAGATCCAAACCATCTTACACAAAACTTAGAAAGTCTAGATGAAATGAATAAATTCAGGGAACCACAAAACCTTCCAAGTTTGAATCAGGAAGAAATAGATATTCTGAATAGACTAATATTGAGTTCTGAAATTGAATCAGTAATAAAAAATCTACCAATGATAAAAAGCTCCAGATCAGATGGATTCACAGCTGAATTCCACCAGATGTACAAAGAAGAGCAGGTACAAAATCTACTGAAATTATTCCCCAAAAATCAAGCTTAAGGGCCTCCTCCCTAATTCATTCCACAAAGTCAGTATCACGTGGATACCATCTGGCAAAGACACAATGTAAAAAGAAACTACAGGCCAATACCCCTGATGAACATAGATGTAAAAATTCTCAACAAAATACTAGGAAATGAAATTCAGCAGCATATCAAAAAAGTTAATTCACCACAATCAAGTACGCTTTATTCCTGGGATGCAAGACTGGTTCAACACACACAAATCAATAGACGTGATTCAGTACATGAATAGAAGTAGAAATAAAAACCATTTAATCATCTCAATTGATGTAGAAAATGCTTTCAATAAAATTCAACATCCTTTATGATAAAAATTCTCAGCAAACTGAGGATCAAAAGAACACACCTCAATGTAATTACAAGAAGAGTCATCTATGACAGTCCCACAGCTAAAATCATACTGAACATGGAAATGCTGGAAGCATCCCCCTTAATAATAATAACAAGACAAGGATGCCCACTATCATCACTCCTTTTTAATATAGTACTGGAAATCCTAGTCAGAGAAATCGGGCAAGACATAAAAGCAAAAGGCTTCCAAATAGTAAAATATTCCAAAAAGTTAAATTATCTCTCTTAACTAACAATATGATTATATACCTAGAAAACCTTAAATACACTGTCAAAAGGCTCCTAGAACCAATAACCAATTTTAATAAAGTTTCAGTATATAAAAATCTATGTACAAAAATCAGTATCATTTTTATACACAAAGAATGTTCATGTTGCAGGCCAAATCAAAAATGCAGTCCCATTCGTGATTGCCACAAGCACATAAAATACCTAGGAATGGGTATTCCTCTACAAGGATCACTATAAAACACAGCTGAGAGAAATCATAGACATGTAAATAGAAAAACATTACTTGCACCTGGATTAGAAAAATCACTATCATTAAGTGGCCATAGTGCCCAAAGCAATATAAAGATTTAAGACTATTTCTATCAAACTTCCAATGTCATTTTTTTACAGAATTAGGAAAAACTATTTTAAAATTTATATGAAACCAAAAACAAGCCCAAATAGCCAAAGCAATCCTAGGCCAAAAAAATAACAAAGTTGGAGGCATCACATTATCCAATGTCAAACCATACTATAAAGCTACAATCACCAAAACAACGTGGTACTGGTACAAAAAAGAGTCACATAGATCAATAGAACATAATAGAGAACTTAGAAATAAAGCCAAACACCTACAACCATCTGATCTTCTTCAAAGTCAACAAACATAAGCAAAGCAAAAAGGACTTTCTATTCCATAAGTGGTGCTGGGATAACTGACTAGCCACATGCAAAATAATGATACTGGACACACGTCTTTCACCATGTACAAAAATTAACTCAAGATGGATTAAGAATTTAAATTTAATGCCTCAATCCATAGAAATCCTAGAAGAAAACTAGGGAATACCATTCTGGACAAAGATAAAGAAAAGAAGTTTACTTAGGATGAAGTTTACTTAGCTCATTGTTTTCAGGCTTCTTCTCTACTTCTGGTGAGGACTAAGGAAGTTTTTGATCATGGCAGAAGGTAAAGGGGGAGTGGGCATATAGCATGTAGAGAGAGGAAGCAAGAGAGAGAAGATCAGGTGCCAGGCTCCTTTAAACAAACAGATCTTGCATGAAATAATAGTGTGAGAACTACCTTATCACCAATGGAGTGGTATTAAGCCATTCATGAAGGCCATGAGCCTTGGCAAATAATTCATTACTGATTCCTCAAAAGCAATTGCATCAAAAACAAGAATTAACAAGTAAGAACTAATTAAAAGAAAGACCTTATGCACAGCAAAATAAACTGTCAATAGAGTAAACAGACAACCTACAGAATGAAAGAAAATATTCACCACCTTTGTATCTGGCAATGGTCTATATTCAGAATCTATAGAAAACTTAATCCAAAAAGCAAATAACAAACAACCCCATTAAAAACTGTACTGGGCTTAATACCTGAGTGATGAAATAATCTGTACAACAAACCCCCATGACAGTAGTTTATCTATGTAACAAACCTTCACATGTACCCCTGAACCTGAAATAAAAGTTAAAAACAAAAACAAAGTCTCTAAAAAAAGTGCACCAAGAACATCAGATATCATGTCATACCAGTCAGAATGGCTACTTTTTTTTTCTTTCTTTCTTTCTTTTTTTTTTTTTGACAGAGTCTTGCTCTGTCTCTCAGGCTGGAGTGGCATGATCTCAGCTCACTGCAACCTCCACCTCCCAGGTTCAAGCAATTCTCTGCCTCAGCCTCCCAAGTAGCTGGTATTACAGGTGCCCACCACCATGCCCAGTTCATTTTTCTATTTTTAGTAGAGACGGAGTTTCACCATGTTGGCCAGGCTGGTCTCTAACTCCTGACCCCAAGTGATCCACCCACCTCAGCCTCCCATAGTGGTGGGATTACAGGCGTGAGCCACTGACCCTGGCCCAGAGTGGGCCCTACAAAACAAACAAAAAACAGATGCTGGAGAGGCTGCAGAGAAAATGGAATGCTTATACATTGATAGTGGGAATGTAAATTAGGTCAGCCACTGTGGAGAGTAGTTTGGAGAGTTCTTAAAAAACTAAATAAAATGACCCTTTTATCCAGCAATCATTGACTTCACCAAACTAGCATTTTCATTATGTGCACATCTCAAAATCCCTCTGTGTTTATATTGAAACTAACAAAATATAAAGGAAATGAAGAATGGATGCTGTATGCTTTGTTATATATTTTTCCCAACTGATTCTTATTTTGCTTGTCCTTGTTCATTTTAGGTTTTAAAAACATCATCTAGTGCTCATTTTTGTGATGCCTTTTTTAAAGGACACAATTCTTTATATAATACCTTTTGCCTCATTTTTTTAATTAATCTGTCATCTTTTTTTCTCAGGCATACTCTGCCCCACTTATTTGGTACCATTGCTTTATTGAAAATGAAAATCAGAAGATGTCATAATTCTTGACTTTATGTGGAGCATTATAAAATGCTAAGCTTTTCTGAATCTCATTTGGATTATTTTTGAATCTTGATTGCTAAGAGACTTAATAATTTAATATCCACGGTGCTTCTAAATCAAATTTCACTTATTTCAGAGTTTAGACAGTTCAAATAAAGAATTCTACAATTACTTGATAAATTTATAGATGTATTCGAATTAAAAATAAGAGAAAATAATACTTGTCATTATTTGAAATGATTTTGAATACTGTATTTTTATATAAGCAATTAACTTCACACATGGTACAGTATAAGTCTTTTTTTTTCTGAAAATACTCAATTATATTTACCATGGGCAGTGATAAAAAGCAATTGACTAGGAGGAACAGATCTTAAAACAGAAGATGTCATAAATGTTAGGAAGTGATCTTCTTTGGCCACAGCTCCTCAGGACATTTTTTAATCAGATTCTTTAGAATTTATAAGAGTGATCAGTAAAATAGTGAAATCACAAGAGACAATTGTTCCATGAAACCCTTTCCAAATATCTACCTTTCCTGTGAGGAAAGCAACAACATACCTTAGGAATGTTGATTTGAACAATCTGGCTAGGAGAGAGCCACAAAAGGAGCATATTTTGGCTAATCCTAGCATTTCTATAAATATAGACAGGTTGATAATTTATCAAAATTAAATTTCTAAGAGCATAATCATGAATTTGCTATAGCAAATGAATAACAATATAGAAGAATCCTGAAATCTTCATGCTAGAAGGAAATTTTATAGCTTATATAATTCCAAACTTTATTTTTAGGATAAGTGGGATAGTTAATTTTATGTGTCAACTTGATTAGACTAAGGGACATCCACATACCTAACAGAGCATTGTTTCTGGGTATATGTCTACGGATGTTGTAGGGATTTTCCGAACGTGATTAGCATTTGAATTTGTAGACTGAGTAAAGAACATTATCCTCATCAATGCAGACATGGACATCATCCATTCTTTGATGGCCTAAATAGAACAAAAAGGAATCTGTGGAGCTGGGCCATCTATCCTATCCTGCCCTTGGACATCAGTGATCCTGGTTCTAGGACTTTGGGCATAGACTACAATGATACAATTGGCTTTCCTGGGCCTCCAACTTCCAGACAGAATATCACGGAAATTCTCTGCCTCCTTAGTCACATAAGCCAATCCCACATCATAAATATATTTATATCTATCCATCAATCCTATTGGCTCTGTTTCTCTGTAGAACTCTGACTTATAAAATGAGGAAGTGAAACCAGAAACCAACTATTAACAGAGCTCAAGAAATTACCAAAATTCCTAATTTTTAATTCATTTTAATTTAAGTAACAGTATTTATATTATTATATTTTAAATACATTTTAATTAATAATTGCACATATAAATTATTCCTTTTGTTTCTACGTTGGGTATACTAATGTCATTCTTTCTAAGTACCGAATTAACGCCACCGTCCTTATTGCTTAGATCCTGTATTGTAAGAACATGCTTTGCAAAGAGAATCAATTACTTGAGTTTTGAACAATACTAATTGTTGAATCGGTCAACAGTGAATGAAGGTATGTAAAAGAAATACATAAAAAAGAAATAATGTGATAATTTTATGCATTTGAACCTATGTAATCTGTGTCCTAAATATGTGTTAACTTTTCTAAACATGTATTAACTTTCCCCATTTGTTTACAGATGATTCATGTTAGATTTCATCTTTGAGAGAATTGATAATTTTCTATATTTTTTAAAAAATTTCAATGGATAGTAATAATCAGGAGTCAAGTAATTGGTCCCTAGATTTAATAAGAACCATTTCACATATTGTAGGACCTTCTTAATATTTATATTTCTATCCTTTTGATGAAATTCAAGTGCATAAAATCTTTGCTTGGCAGTCATTTGTATTTGATTGAAATGTGAAATATGCAGATTGAGAAAAGGTTGAATTAGGAAATACATTTATCACATTTTCACTTCAGCATGACAATAAATCTCTCCATTAGATGAAACCAGCCATGTAACTGCCTGCTTCCTTTAGGTGGAAAGATATCATAAAACTCAATCTATTTTGTGAAACCTTCCTGCAGGAGACCAAAGTAAGCAACAAACCAAAACCAACAAAATGCCTGAGCAACACCCATTCAAGCTCAATCACAAAGAAAACATTGTAGACTATTAAAATTTCTACATACATAGCATATTTCCATGGCATATCTCCATTTCTTAGGGTGCTAATTTTTTCATTTCTCTTCACTATAGCCATGCACGATTGGTAGCAATATATTCTTAGCCACTTACTTTGACAAGGGAGAAACTAATGAATAAAAAGGTTGACTAGTTTATTGAAGGTCACTTTAGCAGCAGTTCAGCCAAGAAAAGAACTGCACTTTCTCCCTCCTACCTTAGGCGATTGCTTGAAATTTAATTTGGGTGTGTATATTTCCTATGAAAGCTCAGATCACGAACATATTTTAGCTTAAAGTGCTGCAAGATACGCTTTTGGCTTGAGTTTCCCATCCAGAGAAATCAAATTGAGAAGAGGAAGAATAATCCCAGGAACAAGACGGAAGACCCCTACCATTGCCATCTTGGCCAAATCATGAATCAGGTATTAAAAATCAAGGTTTATACCCACAGTACATTCCAATAGCATTCCTGTAATACTATGAATATTTATATTAATATGACAATCAGAACAAAGTTCACAAGTATTAGAATCAAAATTAAAACTATGGTTCACTTTACTCCAAGATCTTTTTTTGAGTAATTAGACTCAATACACCTGGGGACTTCGGGAGATTGTATAAAACCTAGCTAAGATAAGTCCATGTAAGGAGCCACCTTACATCAAGTTTGCACGTCGACTTGACAGCGTCTTCTTCCAAGCACCTGAAGTTCTTTGCCTGAGAGGTTTTTCGTACTAGAGGAGGATGTTTCGATCCAGAAACAGGGGAAGTGGTAGGGTATTAATGTACTGGAGCTCAGCGCTACAGTAGTTGGTGAATAAATACCCTACCTTTCTTGCTGTTTCAGAGGGAGTGGACAATTATTTGTAGTTCTTCAAACATTAATCTGCATTTGAAGGCTTTTACAATGACTGCAGTCAATATGCAAATGTAACAACACCAGGCCAGAAGTCTTGTGTAAGCCAATAGTTTGATAGCAATTATATTCATGACACTTTAAAGATTTATGCTATAAGAAGCTTTATTGAAAAGATGATAATACAAAGACAGTTCACTGTACGATGTTTGATGTCAGGTTGCAAGCCATTTTAGGTAAAAGAAAAGAATAAGGAAAAAAATTCACTGAGACTAGAGTAATCACTTTCTTAAGAACAGTTATCTGATTGGAGTCAAGAACGTATAATGGGAAATAAGGAGAGATAAGGTTGAATAGATAAGGAGTCAGGGAATCAAATTTTAAAGATTTTTGCAGTTGATTTAATAATCCTTACATAACAACTATAGGTTCTTGACTGTCTTTTAAGATCAATCTAACACCTACTTTAGAGAGAGAGGAGCCAAATGACCTATTAAATGTATTTTCAGTCATTTATTGTGGTATTTTAATAACGCAAAAGTAAATATCAGAAATATAACAAAATTTAAAAATCTGCCTACATAGGGACTTATTGATTCTCTGTAAATATTACCACTCTAAGAAACGAGAACATTTATCTTAGTATTACATAATAAAGATTTAAAGTAGCCATAGAAACTGGGTTTATTCTTGATCAACAATATTCCACTGAGTTGATAGATGGATACCTTCTATTGAATAAATGAGTGACTCTTAAGGAAGATCTCAATGTATAAGAATATGACCTCAAAAAACCCCACAGGACTGGGTACAGTGGCTCATGCCTGTAATCCCAGAATTTTGGGAGGCTGAAGCAGGTGGATCACTTGAGGTCAGGACTTTGAGACCAGCCTGGCAAACCTGGTGAAACCCTGTCTCTATAAAAATACAAAAATTAGCTGGGCATAATGGTGGGTGCCTGTAATCTCAGCTACTTGGGAGGCTGAGACAGGAGAATCCCTTGAACCCGGGAGGTAGAGGTCACAGTTACCCGCCATCATGCCACTGCACTCCAGACTGGGTGACAGAGCAAGACTCCATGTCAAAAAAAGAAACAAAACAACAACAACAACAAAAAACCCTTAAAGTAAGGTAGTTACTCTTCTGCCTAGAATGCCAGCAGTGACAGATTTATTTGTTTCTGGAAATAATTAGAATTAAAGGTCATTTTTAAATAAGAGATAAAAACCAAGGGTTTGTGAGGCTTTATCATTTAAAGCAAATCCAATAGATGTATTGATGTTTATAGAAAAGGTTTTTTTGTTGTTTGTTTTAAAAATTATTTTTATTTTTAGATTTTTGTTTAAATTAATGGATAAATTTGTATTTATCATGTACAACATGTTGTTTGAAATATATATGCACTGTAGAATGGTTAAATCTTTCTAATTAACATATGAGATATCTCACAAAGCTTTTTTTTTTTTTTTTTTTTGTATTGAGAACACTTAAAATCTGCTTGCCTAGTATTTGTCAAGAAAGTAATCTATTGTTGTCAACTGTAGTCACTATGTTATACAATAGAAGATCTCTTCAACTTATTCCATCTAACTGAAATTTGGTATCCTTTGATAAGTGCCTCCCCAGTCCCCCGATTTGAGCCTCTTGTAACCACCATTCTACTCTCTATTTCTATGAGTTCAATTTTTTAGATTCGATATGAGTGAGATCATGTGGTATTTGTCATTCTTTGACTGGCTTATTTCATTTAATATAATTTCCTCCAGGTTCATCCATGTTGTCTCAAATGACAGCAGTTCCTTCTTCTTTATGACTGACTAGTATTCCACTGTTGATTTATACCACATATTTGTTAATTAGACACTTTGGTTGCTTCCATGTCTTGGCTATTCATTCATGTTGCAATCAATATGAAAGTGCAGATATCTCCTTGAGGTACTGATTTACTTTATACACACACACACACACACACAGACACACACACACACACACCAGGTACTGAGATTGCTGGATCAGATAGTAGTTCTACTTTAAATTTTTGGAGGAACCTCCATATCGTTTTCCATAATGGCTCTACATTCCTAGCAACAGGGTACAAAAGTATTCCTTTTTCTCTGCATCCCCATCAAAATTTCTCTTTTGTGGTTTTAATAATAGCTCTTGTGACAGATGTGACTTAATGTGTCATTGTAGTTTTAATTTGCAGTTCCCTGATGATTAGTGAAATTGGGCATTTTTTCATCAACCTATCGGTCATTCGTATGCCTTCTTTTGAGAAATGTCTATTCGGGTCAGAAATGTCTGTTTGCCCATTTTGATTTTAATTTAATTTAAGTTTCAACTTTTATTTTAGGTTCAGGGGTTCATGGGCAGGTTGGTAATATAGATAAATTGTGTGCCACAGGGGTTTGGTGTACAGATTATTTCAACATCCACGCAATAACATAGTACCTCATGGGTAGTGTTTTGATCCTTAGCCTCTTTTCTCCCTCCACCTTCAAGTGGGCCCTAGTGTCTGTTGTTCTCTTCTTTGTGTCCATATGCACTCAATGTTTAGTTCCTATATAAAAGAGAACACATGATATTTGGTTTTCTGATCCTGCGTTAGTTCACTTAGGATAATGGTCTCCAGCTCCACCCATGTTGCTGCAAAGGACGTGATCTTGTTCTTTTTTATGGTTGCATAGTATTGCAGTGTATATGTGCCACATTCTTATCCAGTCTACTGTTGATGGATGTTTCAGTTGATTCAGTGATTTTGCTATTATGAATACTGCCGCAATGAGCTTAAATGTGCATGTGTCTTTATGGTAGAATGACATATATTCCTTTGTGTATATACCCAACTATGGGATTGCTGGATCAAATGGTAATTCTGCTTTGAGTTCTTTAAGAAATTGCCAAACTGCTTTTCACAGTGGCAAACTAATTTACATTCCCACCAGCAGTGTATAAGCATTCCCTTTTCTCCACAACCTTACCAACGGCTTTTATTTTTTGACTTTGTAATAATAGCCATTCTGACTCGTGTGAGATGGTATCTCGTGGTAGTTTTGATTTGTATTTCTCTAATGATTAGTGATATTGAGCATTTTTTATATGCTTCTTGGCCACTTTTATGTCTTCTTTTAAAATGTCTGCTCGTGTCCTTTGCCCACTTTTTAATGGGTGATACAATATAATTTGGCTCTGTTTCACCACCCAAATCTCACAATGTTGAATTGTGATCCCAAGTGTTGGAGGTGGGACCTGGTGGAAGTTGAGTGGATCATGGTTATGGTTTCTAATAGTTTAGTATCATCCCCCTAGTGCTGTCTCATGATAGAGTTCTCACGAGATCTAGTTGTTTGAAAATGTGGAGCACCTCCCCCTTCACTCGCTCTCCTGCCAGCCATGTCAAGATGTGCCAGCTTCCCCTTGGCCTTTCACCATGATTGTAAGTTTCCTGAGGCTTCCTCAGAAGCAGAAGCCTATACAACCCACAAAACCACAAGCCAATTAAGCCTCTTTTCTTTATAGATTACACAGTCTCAGGCAGTTCTTTATAGCAGTGCCAAAAAAAAAAAAAAAGACTAATATAATGGGGTTGCTTGTTTTTTGCTTGTTGATTTGTTTAAGTTTCTTATAGAATCTGGGCATTAGACCTTTGTTGGATGCATAGTTTGTAAATATTTTCTCCCATTCTGTAGGCCATCTGTTAACTGTTTTACTTGGTTCTTTTGCTGAGCAGAAGCTCTTTAGTTTAATTCACTCCCATTTGTCACTTTCTGATGTTGTTGCTTTTGCCTTTTAGATTCTTTGTCTAAGACAACGCTCAGAATATTTTTTTCTAGATTTTCTTCTAGGACTTGTATAGTTTGAGATCTTACATTTAAGTATTTAATTCAACTTGAGCTGTTTTTAGTACATGGTAAGAGGTAGGGATCTAGCTTCATTCTTCTGTACATGGTTATCTAGTTTTCCCAGCACTGTTTATTAAATACGGTGTCCTTTCATCATTGTCTATTTTTGTTGAAGTTGTGAAGGATCAGTTGGTTGTAGGTGTGTGGTTCTATTAATATTTCTGAGTTCTGTATTCTATGCTATTGGTCTATGTGTCTATTTTTGTACCAGTATTATGTTATTTTGGTTACTATATCCTTGAAGTATAATTTAAAGCCAGATAATGTGATGACTCTAGGTTTATTCTTTTCGCTTAGAATTGTTTGGGCTATTCAGGTTCTTTTTTGTTTGCATATTAATTTTATAATTGATTTTTCTAATTCTGTGAAAAATGACATTGGTGATTTAATAGGAATTGTTGAATCTACAGATCGCTTTGGGCAGTATGGTTATTTTAACAATGTTGATTTTTTCCAATTCATCATCATAGGATGTTTTTGTTATTTTTGTATGTCACCTAAAATTTTTTTTCAGCAATGTTTTGTAGTTTTCCTTGTAGAGATCTTTCACTTACATGGTTAAAAGTATTCCTAAGGATTTTATTTTATTTTATTTTTTTGGCTATAGTGAATGGGATTAACATATTGATTTGGTTTTCAGCTTGAATATTATTGGTGTATAGAAATGCCACTTATTTTTGTGTATTCATTAGGCATCTTGAAACTTTAATAAAGTTTTTTTATCAGGTCTAGGAGCCTTTAGAGGAATCTTTGGGGTTTACTAGGTTTAAAACCATAAAATCAGTGAACAGAGATAATATGGCCTTTTCTTTTCTTATTTGAATGCCTTTTTATGTTTTTCTCTTGCCTGATTTCCTGGGTAGGAGTTCCAGCACTACACTGAATATGAGTGCTAAGAGTGGACATCCTTGTCTTCTTCCAGTTCTCATGGAAAACGCTTTCAACTTTGCCCATTCAGTATGATGTGAACTGTGGGCTTGTCATATATGGTTCTTGTTATTTTGAGATATGTTCTTCAATGCCTAGTTTGTTGGGTGTTTTTATCATGATGCCATGTTGAATTTTATCAACACCTTTTCCTGAATCTATTGAAATGATCATATTGTTTTTGCTTTTAATTCTGTTTATGTGGTGAATCACATTTATTGATTTGTGTATGTTGAACCAGCCCTGCATCCCAGGAATAAAGCCTACTTGATCGTGGTGAATTAACTTTTTTTTAATGTGCTACTAGATTTGGTTTGCCAGTATTTTGTTGAGGATATTTGCATTTATATCCATCAGGCATAATTGCCTGTAGTTGTCATTTTTTATTGTATTCATACCAGATTTTGGTATCGGGGTGATACTGGTTTCACAAAATAAGTTAGTAAGGAATTCCTTCTCTTCAATTTTTTGTAATGGTTTCAGGAAGACTGGTACAAGCACTACTTTGTATATCTGGTAGGATTCAGTTGTGAATCCATCTGGTTACAGTCTTTTTAAAATTATTATTAAAGTATTTTTATTACTAATCCAATTTCATTATTCATTATTGGTCTATTCAGACTTTCAATTTCTTCCTGGTTCAATACTGAGAGGTGGTTTATGTTTCCAGGGATTTATGAATTTCCTCTATGTTTTCTAGTTTATGTGGAGAGATGTTCAGAGTGTTCTCTGAGGATATTTTGTATTTCTGTGTTATCAGTTTTAATATCATCTTTGTCATTTCTGAATTTCCTTATTTAAATTATCTCTCCTTTTTTTCTTGGTTAGTCTAGTTAGCCATCTATCAATTTTGTTTATCCTTTCAAAGAATTTCCTTTTCATTTTGTTGAGTATTTACATGGTTTTATGGTCTCGATTTCATGTAATTCTGCTATAATCTTTATTATTTATTTACTTCTGCTAACTTTGGTTTCATTTTTTCTGGTTCCATTAGGTGTGACATTAGTTTGTTAATTTGAGATCTTTCTATTTTTCCAGCGTAGCCATTTAGTGCTATATACTTTCCTCTCAAGAGGTTTTCCTATGTTGGGTCCCTATTTTCATTTGTTTCTAATTTTTTTTTCATCTTCATTTTGTTTATGCAAAAGTCATTCTGGAGTGAGTTGTTTAGTTTCCATCTACTCCTGTGATTTTAAGAGTACCTCTTGCTATTGATTTCTAATTTCCTTCCACTGTAGTCTGAGAAGATGCCCAACAGGAATTTTATTGTTATTTTTTGAATTCATTAAGACTTGCTTTATGACAAGGTATGTGACCAATTTTAGAGAATGTTCTGTGCACAGATGAGAAAATATACATATTATGGTTGTTTGATGAAGTATTCTATAGAAGAGTATGAGAGACATTTGTCAAGAGTCCAATTTAATCTAGAGTTTATTTGTTTTCTGCCTCGATCATCTGTCTAGTGTTGTCAGTGGAGTGTTTAAGTCCCCACTACTATTGTATGTCTGTCTACCTCTTTTATAAGTCTAGTAGTACTTGTCTTATAAATCTGGGTGCTCCAATGTTGGGTGCATATATTTTTAAGATAATTAAATCTTCTTGTTGAATTTAATGCTTTATTATTATATAATGCCCTTCTTTATCTCTTTCTACTTATGTTGGTTTAAAAGTCTGTTTTATCTGATACAAGAACAGCAACCCTTGCTCTTTTTTGTTTTCCATTTGTATAACAAATCTTTCTCCATCCCTTTACATTGAGCCTATAGGTGTCATTATATGTGTGATCAATCATAAAGACATTGGAAGGTTGGGCCTTATTTTTGTTAACCAATTTATCACTCTATGCTTTAAGTGAGCATTTTGGCCATTTACGTTCAAGGTTAATACTGATATGTAATGTGTTCTGTCATAGTTTTATTAGCTATTTGTTTTGTAGTCTCAGTTGTGTAATTGTTTTATGGAATCTGTGAGCTTTGTACTTATGTGTGCTTTTATGGTAGCAAATATTACTCTTTAATTTTCATTTTTACAACTCCTTTGAGCATTTCTTATAGGACTGATTGGTTGATGAAATTTCTTAACAGTTGGTTGTTTGGGAAATACTTTATTTCTCCTTCACTTAGGAAGCTTAGTTTAGGAGGATATGAAATTCTTGGCTGTCATTGTTTTTCTTTAATAAGGCTAAAAATCAGACTCCAATCTCTTCTGGTTTATAAGGTTTCTCCTGAGAAGTCTGATGTTTGTCTGACTAGATTTCCTTTATAGGAAAAGTTGTGACTGTTCTCTAGCTGCCGTTAGGAATTTTTCTTTTGCATTGACCTTGTATAGTCTGATGACTGTATGCCTTGGGGAGGGTCATCTTGTGTAGTATTTTGCAGGTGTTCTCTAAATCTCTTGTATCTAAATGTCAAACTTTCTAGCAAGATTGGGAAATTTTTTTTCTGAATTATTCCCTCAAATATGTTTTTTTAAATCGCTTACTCCCTCTTCTTATCTTTCAGTCATGCCAATAAGTCATAAATTTGTCTGCTTTACATAATCCCTTAAAGGCTTTGTTCATTTTTTTTTCCAATTCTTTTTTCTTTATTTTTGTCAGATTGGATCAGTTCAAAAGACTAGCCTTCAAGGCCGGGCGCGGTGGCTCAAGCCTGTAATCCCAGCACTTTGGGAGGCCGAGACGGGCGGATCACGAGGTCAGGAGATCGAGACCATCCTGGCTAACACGGTGAAACCCCGTCTCTACTAAAAAATACAAAAAACTAGCCGGGCGAGGTGGCGGGCGCCTGTAGTCCCAGCTACTCCGGAGGCTGAGGCAGGAGAATGGCGGGAACCCGGGAGGCGGAGCTTTCAGTGAGCTGAGATCCGGCCACAGCACTCCAGCCTGGGCGACAGAGC